>NW_027171919.1:35000-37500 GCF_036898095.1 Palaemon carinicauda
CACACGATGCTGTGGCTTTGTGGCGCCACAGAGTCGCTAGTGTGCTCCCGGCCTTAATTAATCAAAGTATTTGCAAACTCCTTTGATAACTTTCTATACGATGGGTTGTTTCATTTGTTATACCAAATTAAAACTCATCGAATCAAGTTCTCCTATTCATTGACATTTCTAGAGATTAATTCATTATCAATTTCCACGATCTAATTCTTATTCATTACTTTGGGAGACCTGAAAAATATTGCAGTATTTAATGGAATGAATCTATCTATTCCGGTTTGCACTAAAACAGCAACACAGAACATTTTATTAGATAGAACTGCACCTAGGTTTTGACTTTAATACCTGAAAATCGAAGGTCTTACAACAAGCATTTAATGATATAGGAAATTGTACAAATCTCTCTCTCTCTCTCTCTCTCTCTCTCTCTCTCTCTCTCTCTCTCTCTCTCTCTCTCTCTCTCTCTCTTTCTGCAACTTGCCAATGGTTTTAATAAGTGTTATAATATGCAATTTCTTATGGGTCATTACTACCTCATTTTTTGTAGATTAATGTCTATGTTGGATTAATTAGGATGGATGAATTAATTTGGTTCATTTTGGCCGGCGTTGGAACCTGTGAGGCCAATCCATTTCTGGGTACAAGGCTGCAGAAACCTCTGGTAGTGCCTACAGTATACCACTTGAAATGAATTCACCAATGTGTTGCATAATACTTTGTTTCCATATTGTTTTCCTTTTATTTTTTTTCCAGCTCGTTTCCTCATCCGAGTTAGATGAATCTCTTTGTAATTTGATGACTTGAATTGACTTTGTCCAGTTATGTTTGATGAAACACGAACAGTTATTAGGCTGGTTTTGCTGTCGATGAGATGCTACTGTTCGTGGATGTGAATGGCTGGATATTTTGTGGTTCCTCACTGGACGTTTTAGGAAGAATTCTTCAAGGGAAACTTCATTTCTGTACTGGGCATATTATGTATTTGTTTACGACGTCCCGTCTTATCCAATGAGTTTCTACACAAGGGAGACAAGCTTGTTCTTTTGATGGCGACTGTGGATTGGATTCTTTTACAGTAATGTGCGTTGGAATCCCTGATTATGGTTTGATAAAATTGTTATATATCCAGAGTCTTTCGACGTCCTTGTTCAAATATGTTGGACCTGAGTGATACTCGTATGATTTCTTCAAGGGTGGCTTTCCATGTTGACAATTGTAAGAAAGTCCATCCTTGCTCTGCTAGAACGTAAGACTCTTACGTGGCTAGAACATCCTCCAGAGGTCCTCAACTTGTTAGGCCCTTTCTCCATCTGCCCAAAAGGCATCCCTCTACAATTTCCACATAGAAGTTCGTAAGGAGGATCCCTGCGGAAGTATAGGTGGACCTTGTGCGTCGGTCTTCACAAGGGGATTTGTAGTTTATTGCAATCAATAACTTGGCAATTTTTTCCTTAAAAAGAAAATCGATAGAAGAATTATAATGAGGACAAGAGGTTGCCCTCGAAGTAAACAATGTGCATTGCGCAGCTTAATGTTGTGAATTCTACTTTCGTATAAATCCGAAGGCGTAAAACAATCTTGTATATATTTAGCAATGGAGGCTGGCAGGAAGAGAAATTATATGCTGTGGAGATGAACTTGTACACTACAATAACTTACTTAACTTTGAAATATGCTGAAAATGTAGACTTTTTGATACGCGAATCTCTCTCTCTCTCTCTCTCTCTCTCTCTCTCTCTCTCTCTCTCTCTCTCTCTCTCTCTCTCTCAAAACCCTTTTGTGCATATTAGTTACACCCGTCAGACATCTGTGAATTATCTAGACTGCTAAAACGCTATTCTTGCTGGTGGGGGTTGGGGGGGGGGGGGCATACAGATAGTACTTGCTGTAGTTGCAACTCGCGTGGTGTACTGTGCAACTTCAGGGTTTACTTCCAATTGGAGCTTTAGCTCTGAAACTCAGAATTCCTAAATTAATCTAAAAAGTTCAAAAAGTTCTATGAAATTCTTCAATTGCATCATTCGCTACAAATATTTTTTATAGAAGTAGCATTTGTTGATGTATATTATCATGTAACAACTTGAGGCTATTGAGTGAATTCGTATAATCATGAATTCAATTGTGACGTCATTCTTCAAAAGTTCATAATGTTCAGTTATTTTGGTTAATCTGCATTGCCGCTCTTATTAGGCTCCCAGGGCTGGTGTTAGATTTGAAGTCTAGAGTTACAATGGTCTTCACATCTCTCTCTCTCTCTCTCTCTCTCTCTCTCTCTCTCTCTCTCTCTCTCTCTCTCTCTCTCTGTAGGTCTTGGTAAAGGTGATATTGCAATCATAAGATCCTATAATGGTTAACTGGTATAGAGAGAGAGAGAGAGAGAGAGAGAGAGAGAGAGAGAGAGAGAGAGAGAGAGAGAGAGAGAGAGAGAGAGAATGCCTCATTTTCCAACTGTTCTATTTGTTGAGTGTGTGGGGGAAAGGTAGAGTGTCTGTATAGGGCTTAT
>NW_027171919.1:42500-55000 GCF_036898095.1 Palaemon carinicauda
TTTATTGAATTTTAAAATAATTTTATTGTTAATGTGTTATTTATTGTATTTTAAGGTGTTTGCTCTGTCCAATATGTTTGCCATAGCAGGACTTAGTTCCTTTATTGGCTTCTTATATGTAGTTTATATGTAAGAATAAATAAAGTCTAAAAGTCTAAAGTCTATGACTTAAAATTTTAGGTTTGATTTTCGACAGCAAATTTACTTTTGAGAAAGACATAAGGTCTGTGTCTTCTTCAATTGCACAAAAAATTGGCTTATTGAGAAAGTTTTTTTCAAGATTTTTGGTGATCAATCTATTCTGAAGAAGTGTTTTGATTCTCTCATTTTACCTTGTTTCGAGTATTGTTCTCCTGTCTGGTCTTCAGCGACTGATTCTCATCTTAATTTGTTGGACAGAAACTTACGGTCTATTAAATTTCTTATTCCTGATCTAGATATTAATCTCAGGCATCGTCATTCAATCAGTTCGTTATGCATGTTCCATAAGATTTTTCATAATTCTGACCATCCTTTACATTCAGATCTTCCCGGACAGTTCCATCCTGTTCGTAATACTAGGCAGGCAGTTAATTCTAATAGCCAGGCCTTTTCCATCATGAGGTTCAATACTACACAGTATTCTAGAAGTGTTATTCCAACTGTTTTACTAAGTTGTGGAATAACTTCCTAATCGGGTAGTTGAATCGGTAGAACTTCAAAAGTTCAAACTTGCAGTAGATGTGTTTATGTTGAACAGGCTGTCATAAGTCCCTTTATAGTTTTTATATGAAATATTTGTTTTAATGTTGGTGGTAATGTTTTTAAAATATTTTATCTTAATTGTTGATTAATTTTTATATCTTTTGTTTATTTCCTCATTTCCTTTCCTCACTGGGCTATTTTTCTCTGTAGGAGCCCTTGGGCTTATAGCATATTGCTTTTCCAACTAGGGTTGTAATAATAATAATAGTAATAATATCATTATATTAGCTTGGATATTGAAAGTTATTGCTGCCCCGGTGGCATTGGTTCTATATGAAACCATTTCTATGGTTCTTATAGCTTTCTTCTCATCATTAATGCATTCTGCTAGTAATTGTGCATACCTAAACATAGGTGGATATACAGAACCATGAGCTGTCTCTTGGCTACACACACTATAAATGAATAAAAATATAATCTAGCCATAATCGCCAATATGGCAAATATTCCTACAAACCAACGAGCATAGTGGGAACGATGAAATCTGACCTTCTGTCACCCATTGTGAATCCTCCAGCAAATCACCTGGATTCTTGGAGGGACACAAGTAGAAGCAGTCAAAGTCACATGACGTGTATCTCGGATCCCATCATCAGTCTAAAAAAGAATCCTCTATGGATTTAGTCAGTCTACGGAAAGAGAAAATGACAGAATGGCAGGCCTACATGGCTGAGGACTATGAAGCGCACAAAGTAGATGATGATGAATGGAGAAGTATTGATATAAAAGCTCAAGATTGAGACGACTGGCGAAATTTAACAGTGGCCCTTTGCGTCAATAAGCGTAGGAGATGATGATTTGAGGAGGCCTATAGGTCTATCTGCTGAGCCATCAGCAGCCATTACCTGACCCTCCTTGGTCCTAGCTTTGTTGGAGAGGGGGTTTGGGCACTGATCATATGTACAGTATATATGGTCAGTCTCTAGGACATTGTCCTGCTTTATATGGCAATGTCACTGTACCTTGCCTCTGCCATTCATGAGCAGCCTTTAAACCTTTAAGAGGGTATACTTAGGTACATTATTCTATCTTATTTCTCTTACTCTTGTCTTTTATTTGAATATTTATAGTAAACAAATAAAAAATTTATCTTAATGTTGTTACTGTTCTTAAAATAATCTATTCTAATTGTTCTTTACTTCTCATTTAGTTTATTTCCTTATATCGTTTCCTCATTGGACTATTATCCTTATTGGAGCCCTTAGGCTTATAGCATCCTGCTTTTCCAACAAGCTTAGCAAGTAATAATGATATAATGATAATAATAATGATATATAGTGTGTGCAAGTTCGCATATGACTATTTTCTTTCCAAATTACCAAAAAATACATATAGGCCTAATATTAGTTTGAAATATCATTAGTAGATAAATTAGAACTATCTATTCATAGCAAATATAAATGAGAGAGAGAGAGAGAGAGAGAGAGAGAGAGAGAGAGAGAGAGAGAGAGAGATTTTAAGATATCTAAAAAGGGCCAGTGTCCTGAAGCTTCGTGTCACCTGGAGGTGATGACGTCATATTGTTTAGTTTCGTTTATTTGATAAGATTTTGCTTACTGAGCTAATGATAATAATACATTAGTAATGATAATGATAATAGTAACTTTGATAATAAGTATTTAAGGATTAATTTCTTATTCATAGAAATGTAACATCACAAATCTCATACACTCGTATCTTCTATTGTTTTTTCTATGATCCGTAATGTTACGATATCGATAATTCGATTCAGTGTCGTAAAAACGGCCTTAATTCGTGTGAAAACTTATTAATGCAAGTTATTTCATGGTAAAAATGTACACAAGTAGTGTGTATGCTCATTATTCAAGGAATATATCGGTCTATTTCAAATTAAATTGGTTAAGAAGACAAATTCTTTACCGACATTTCGTCCGAAGCGGTCAGGCAGAGTTCGTCAACGTAATGCAATGCAATTTGGCTTCTGTCATACTGGCATTATGCCTTAAAGATTATGAATAAGACTTATATGTATGGATTCCTGCTATGGGAAAACTTATTATAATAACAAGAAATGTGCAAATTAAGGCTGGTTTTATTTAGAATGATGAAGTATCAAAGCGATGAGGCATTGCCCTTCTAACATCGAATCGATACACAGATCTGTAAAAAAATCTTTAGACGAAAATAATACTTATGAAAATCCATGATTTAGAATCACATAACACCCTCCTATTTTATTACCTCCGCCACCGAAGTTGGAGGGAGGTTATGTCTTCGCCTGTTTGCGCGCGCGCGTGTGTGTGTGTGTGTGAACAGCCTCCTGGCCACAGTTTTAATCGTAGAGTAATGAAACTTCCAGGGATTATCTGTTACGTAAAAAATCTGGAAATGCTGTTTCAAATAACATGTGTGTGTCTCCTACTCTCTGTACCTCTGGTTACCAATGCGTTGCTATTTTAATTACTTACTTATCAATGTCATTACAACAGGTAGGCTATTACCGTCTGATTGACTCGGCTTGTATTGAAGGAATTATTTCAAGTCTTATGGATGGAGGGTCGTTGTGTTTGTAGTTTATAAATATGAAAGATAATTTGATAGTATTTCCTGACATCACTCGGGAATGGTGATTTCCGGTTTAAACATATTAATGATGTTTGATTTGATAATTGATTACATTATTGTGGTATTGTTGTCTCTTCCTTGTTGTCACTCAAAAACATTTACACTGCTATACAAAGATATGACCGTGAATTAAGTCAGATTAAATTTCACTATGCCATCAGTTAGTTTTTCTTCTTCACTGGACGTTTGTGCCAAATGAAGGTTGTGTATTGGCATTGGATAGAACTTGTATTGCATCTATTGTTGCTAAATGAATATTCAGGTCTTTCTACTGACCCAAGTTATGAAAACAACATCAGGTCATGCTGATGATGTACTAGATCACAGCCATTCTGGTCTCGTAGCCTTGCTACTTATTTTTCTTTCTTCATTATTGTTTATATAATAATTCAAGAGGGACAAAGACATTCATTATGGAGATAGAAACTATTCTCGTCACTTTCTATAGGTTCCCGGGGCTCATTCTTTTGCTGTTATTATTATTATTATTATTATTATTATTATTATTATTATTATTATTATTATTATTATTATTATTATTAGCTAAGCTACAACCCTAGCTGGAAAAGAAGGTTGTTATAAGACCAAGGATTCTAACAGGGAAAATAGCCCAGTGGGGAAAGGAAATGAGGAAACAGATAGAATAATGTGCCTGAGTGTGTCTTAAACAATTGAGCTCTATACATTTTTTATTTGTTGTGGATCTGAAACAGTTGGAAGAATGTGTGTCAGAAATAACTTCAGCAGTAATTCTGAAGTTTTTCTTAAGCTTTCTTGATCCTTTATAAAGTGTTTTGTCATAAACCCCTTAGAATGTTCTCTTTCTTGCTTTTTATATGTATATGTATATATATATATATATATATATATATATATATATATATATATATATATATATATATATATATATATATATATAAAGTACTTTTTATATATTCCACTGAATTTTGTCTTTTTTTCGATGATATGGATTTTAGTTCATATAATATTAAAATTCTAGCATTTTTAAACTTTATTTTCTGTACTAGTGGTGTCAGTTTGTTTCTCCATGAAATTCTACACACACACACACACACACACACACACACATATACATACATATATATATATATATATATATATATATATATATATATATATATATATATAAAAAGTCTTTTATGATTATGTAGCATGATAACATTTGCAGCTTTGCTGATATATATATATATATATATATATATATATATATATATATATATATATATATATATATATATATATATATATATATTTATATTTGTGTGTTTATATACGTGTGTGTGTGTGTGTGTGTGTGTGTAGTGCGTGTGTGTGTGTGTATGTAAATGTCAGGTACAAAGTCTTTTATGATTATATAGCATGATAACATTGGCAGCTTTGCCAATGTGTACTTATCTTAGCAAAGTGTGGAATTACTTTATTCCCCTTTACACCTCAGTCTTGTAAGAAATGTTCTCTACTCTTTACTATCTTGTGATCTGTTCAATAGAGATTTTTTTTCACTTCCTGTAGCTTACAAGTTTAAAGGCAGAGCTGATTCCAGGGTCACTTCAATTCCAGGACCATGGGGCAAAATCATTTAATTTTACAGATATTCAATTTTACAGTAATTCAGCCATCACATTTTCCATTAATTTTAACCTTTCCCTTATGGTTGGTTGGTGTAGAACTACCCGACTTTGCCCCAGCAAGGGTTCCTCAACAAATAAAGTCCCTAAGTGATAGTAGGGTGTGACAGTTAATAAGTGGCTTGGTGTGGACTTCTGGATTCATCCCAAGCAACCAGAAGGGCTGTAACAGTTAGTGAGATTCTGTCTATGAATGATGAGCTGGTTTTCTTCGCTCCAACATCCTTTTACTACTTCAGTTTTATTACTTCCCTTTTCAAAACCAGAATCATTGAGTAAATGATAATAAGATATATTCTAATAACATTTAAAAATCAGTATAGAGAAGAGTGAAGATTCTAAATAAAGATTTGCTAATTTCAGATTTACTGTCTTCTGTGACTATCCAACTGTGTACAAGGACACTTCATAGGTTCAACTCTTTATAGTATGTGCATTTCTTAACAAATCCACAATAATATTTTCCATGTAACAATTCGCATTATAAAAGCTATAAGAGTAGTATAAAAAATAAATTTGTAATGTAAGTCATACGAACATGGCTCCAATAGCCATTACAATTTACATTATGCATTTATTATACTTCAATGTGTGTCTAACCATGTAAAAGAACACACCCAGTAACTTTGCACTTTACTATGTTAAACACTCCCAAGATAAGTTATTAATTGTTACAATAGGATACAGAAGTTCTTACAACCTTCTTCAATGGTATATGTACCGATATTTTTACTGTGAAAAAAAGAAAGTTGTTGTTAAGAACAGCAGACAAAGTTTATCAATCTACGATAAGAAAAATGTACTACATGACCTAATCAACCCAAAATGGCAGACAAAACTTTAATATAAACAAATTAAATATATTTATGCATATAAAAAACGATAAAGAGTGCATCCTATAAGGCTGAGACACCAAAAAAATTACAAAGAACCAGAGAATGAAAACGAAAGTTCTTCAATATTACATGACTGTACTGTACTCCAAAAGTTATTTCTTATGTGTTCTTCAAACTATTAAAGATACATAGAAGATAGCAAAAATAATAAAAGAATAAAAAGAAATACTACTGTACACCATAATCATGCACCATTTTTCAGTGCACATTCCACTGCCCTAACAAAATAATTGATTGAAAGTTTTCTGGCATCTCGACATCTAAGGTTATTGACGTCAATCCCTAACAAAATAATGAAGCTTTTGGACCAGGAGAAAACAGCAATGAAATTGGACCATGTCCCCAATGACAGATTTTGTTACATGTTCGTGGATCTTGAGTGACTCTGGAATCAACTCTGAAGTTAAACGTGTACAGGAGGGGCGAAGAATCACTGGGCTATTCACCTTGTTAGAGCCCTTTGGCTTACACCATCCTGATTTTCCAGCTACGGTTGTAGCTTATCAAGTGATAGTAATAATAATAATAATAATAATAATAATAATAATAATAATAATGATAATAATAATACCTATTATCCTGCTTCCATTTTGCTGTCCAACCTCTCAACTTTGACTTCATATTGTACAGTTGCCTTCATCAATTCCGGCAAGGAAATGTCTGATATCTGTATATTGTAGTCAACAAGGCTGTGTCTAACTAAAAATGAACTGTTTGCAACGTTACCTGCAGAACATAGTTGTTGTGCTTATAGCTTGTAAACCCTTGATCAAAGGCAGTTTAATTAGTTTTACTTATGTCTGTACAGGAAAACATTATTATTTTCTCAGCACCATTTCGTAAAATGAATACAAATGCTTTTGGCCTCTTGTTTACAAGTGGAAAGACTGTTTTACAGGCAGCGTTGCCAACAGTTTCTGTTTTGTTAAACACAGCGCTACCTGCAACGTCTCCTTAACTGGAATTAATGAGGACAACTGTACCTGCTTCGGGGGGTTGTCTCCCACTTGCATAAGGGCACCGAGTGTATTCAGACCTCAACCGACCAATGGGTTGGCGTAACATAGGGGAATTATAATTGGACCCAGTGATTAAGGTAATATAAGAGAAAGTCGTGTTACCAAACCCAGACGCTATGATATAGTTTCCATATTATCTGAAAGGCTGGGGTCTCTATTTCACTTAACGAGAAATAGAATCTTTTTCATTTAAACCCTGGAATGGACGCCGACAATGTTATTCTTAAGAAAACTATTTAGATTGTTTTGTCCATCCCTTTTGCCCCTTAGCATCAGTATTCATAGTCAATACCTTACATTCTCTCTCTCTCTCTCTCTCTCTCTCTCTCTCTCTCTCTCTCTCTCTCTCTCTCTCAAGCGCTTTGTATTACTACGTGTGATCCAATGTATGGAAATTTGAAGTTGAATTAATGTAGGGGCGTGGAGTAAACAGGAATTTAGTTAAAGGTGGGTGGGGCGGGGCCTGCATTGCGAAGCCGTACAGCAAGATCCCCTGAAGTCGAACAGTTTTATTTCTTTTATCAGTTTTAGAGGCATTTTGACACTTGTCCAAGACCAATATTAAGTGTTTCATGTCGTGGAATGAAGTGTTTAAATGCTAATAATAATGATAGTTTTTTTAAGATAATACCAACCGAAACTTGAAATAGTTTGTACGACACTGACGAAAATAGTTCGAATTCATAGAAATGATTCTACACTGAGTAGCATTTTAGATATTATTTACCTATTGTACAGATATTTATTGATGTAATAAAAACGTTTTAACTATAAGCATATAAAATAATACGTTAAGACAACGTTTCATCCACTAATTAAACGTATGAAATCATTCTTTTCCTATTTCGTCTGCGCAAAACTTAAGATGACGTCATCCCAACACCTTATTTTAGTGTCCTTGCAGGAGTCAGGAGTACCAACCTATGAAACCTCAAAAGACGATTAATCATAGAAATTATGATTTATTGAGCTCATTTATCAACACCAATTATTAAAATTCATATAAAGAATATAATTTAGGATTCGCGATACATAATCATACAAGCCACTTATATATAAATATTTTTATAATGCATCGTATTCTGTTGGTAATTAGGGTCTTCATTTCGCTTATGATGGGCCAATGCATTATTAGTTTAGGGGAAAAATAAAGTCAGCCTTACTTAAAATGTCGTTAGTTCAATCATATTAGCCTTAATATAAGTATTCAGCAGAACAGTTTAGAAAATTAATTCTAAATGCAAATACTGAAATTTATTTGAAACTATAACTTCCGAGAAAATTGCAAATATGACAATTGTCTAACACCCTTCCTCCCCTGCAGTTAACCAGAACAACCAAGCTTCTCGCAGAGGCCAATAGATGGAGTTGGAAACTTGTTTATAGTTATAATTATCGGGAATTTTGTTAGGAGGAATACTAAAAAGTGACCACGTGGCCAACTAGATATATGAATGCAATATATCATATGACAATAGAAATTCTAATTTAGTGTGGTAATAAAGTTTGGTTTTGAAGCTTCCATTTTTAGCTTGTTGCCTTTCTTAAGGTGTTCATTTCCATTGTTGGTTCCAAACCAAACAAAAAACCCAAACTGAATCAAATAAAATCAAACCATACCAAACCAACCCCACAGTACAACCAAAACCAAAGCAAACCTAAAAAAACACCTAAATCAATCCAATCCAGACCAAACTTAAAACCAAACAGAAATCAAAACCAAACTAAAACCAATTAATAAAACCAAAACCCCAGTCAAAACCAAAACCAAAATAAAAACCAAACTAAACCAATAACCAAATCCATGCCAAACCAAAACAAACCTAACTGAAACAAACCAAACCAAAACCAAACAAAAACCATAACACAACGAAAACTAAACAAAGCCCTAAACTAAACCAAACCAAGCCAAACTAAAACCAAACCAAACCACTAAACCAAAACCGATCCTAACCCCAATCAAAACTTAACCAAACCAAACCGCCAAACTAAAACCAAACCAAAACCAAAACCTAACCCAAATCCAAACCAAACCAAACCACCAAATTAAACCAAACGCAACCACCAATCTAAAAATAATCCAAAACCAAAACTAAAATCAAACCAAACCAAACCACCAAACTAAAACCAAACCACCAAACAAAAACCAAAACCAAACCAAACTAAACCACTAAACTAAAACCAAGCCAAACCCAAACCCAATCAAAACCAAACCAAACCACCAAACTAAAACAAAACCAAAACCAAACCACCAAACAAAAAACAAAACCAAAACCAAACCACTAACCTAAAACCAATCCAAACCCAAACCCAATCAAAACCAAACCAAACCACCAAACTAAAACAAAACCAAAACCAAACCACCAAACAAAAAACAAAACCAAACCACTTAACTAAAATCAAGCCAAACCCAAACCCAATCAAAACCAAACCAAACCACCAAACTAGAAACCAAACCAAAACCAAACCACCAAACAAAAAACAAAACCAAACCACTAAACTAAAACCAAGCCAAACCCAAACCCAATCAAACCAAACCAAACCACCAAACTAAAACCAAACCAAAACCAAACCACCAAACAAAAAACAAAACAAAACCAAAACCAAACCACTAAACTAAAACCAAGCCAAGCCCAAACCCAATCAAAACCTAACCAAACCACCAAACTAAAACAAAACCAAAACCAAACCACCAAACAAAAAACAAAACCAAACCATTAAACTAAAACCAAGCCAAACCCAAACCCAATCAAAACCAAACCAAACCACCAAACTAAAACCAAACCAAACCAAACCACCAAACTAAAACCAACCAAAACCAAACCACCAAACTAAAACCAAACCCCTAAACTAAAGCCAAGCCCAACCCAAACCCAAACCAAACCCAAACCAATGCCAAGATTGATTAATACCATATTAGGGTTAATTTACTATTCTTTTCGACACCTGTTGTGAAAATTAATCCTTCAGGTCAGATATACATTTACTATAGATTTTTTCAACTGATTTGTTTTGTGTTCAAAGGAATAGTATGGTAGTTCACTTTTTGATACGATTAAAAGAAAATATATAGATTCGAAGGTATTTTAAATTTGTTTTATTATTTCAATGTTCTTCAATAATTACTACATTCAGTTCAGGGGAAGTAAAAACATAAGTCATAGCTATTGCTGTTCATCTTTAAACAATGAATGTGTATCTTGCTCCCCTTCTCGGCGCAATAGGTTTCATGGCTCTTGGTTAATAATAATAATAATAATAATAATGACGGGAAAACTTAAACTGGAACTGAAGAAAAGATTTGTAAAATGTTTCACATGGGGTATAGCATTATACAGTTCTGAAAACCTGGACTATAAAAGCAACAGACAAGAAGCCTCTGCCAAGGATTCAAAATGTGGATATGGAGGAGGAGGAGGAGGGTGTTGAAAATAAGTTTGAGAGACCGCAAGACCTGACGGGAGGGAAGGAGGGAGAAGGTACCAAGATCTAAAAGAGGTGACCATGAATAGAGAACTACGGAAGACCAATAATCCATGAAAGGACCTCATGCCTTGGGCCAGAACACTATAGTATAATAGTAGCAGGACGCACTGGGTAGTAATATAGCTCACCCTAACAGTATAGGAAGCAACTAAGTTTCAACTGGCTTGCTAGAACAAGCTGTGAGTGGAGTCAAATGTGGCATTTTAATTAACAGCGTCAACACATGAAGGGGCACGAAGTGGAGCAGCACAGCCACTTCCGATGGTGCCAATGTGAACACTTGTTTTATTCATGAGTTTCCAACCGCTTTTATTCCCTTTGTCAGAAAATAGATTTTGCCTCGTTCTGTCTGCAAATCTAAGTTCGCCTAACAACGCATGAATGACAACGTGCTTAATGGCCAGTCCAGCCCTGTCACTATCTCTGATTTCATTTCCCAGGATTCTCTGACACCATCTACTTTACTCTCGACTTCTGTCACATTCGTCTGGGTCAGCGGGAATACTACCGATTCAGTTCCGTTATTCTTTGTCTGTTATTTTATGTATTTTTGTATAACATTCGTTTGTTTGTTGACACATTTATTACCTCCGCCAACGAAGTTGGAAGGTTATGTTTTACCTCATGTTTGTGTTTGTTTGTTTGTCTGTGGGTTTGTATGTGAACAGCTTCCTGGTCATAATTTTAATCGTAGAGTAATGAAACTTGCAGGGATTAACTATTATGTGAAAAGCTGGAACTTATTACATTTTGGAAGGTAAAGGTCAAAGGTCAAGCAAAATGTCCAATTCACGTAATCAACCATAAGTTTGGACATCGTTGTCACAGAGACTTCAAACTTGGTTCATATTTGAGTGTATGAAAATCTACTGCAATTAATACATATTAAGGTCAAAGGTCAAGGTCAAGCAAAAGGTCGAGAAATAAGTGTTTCATTGTATGTATTAATAATGGGAACAGTTATCCGTTTAATACACTTCTTAGCGTCATTCAACTATCTCTTGTTTGACCCTTATCCTGAAAATGGTGTTATAAGTATTGGGTTATATAATTAATTTTGGGGTTGGTTTTTATGTGTGTGTGTGTGTTTTTTTGTGCGTGCGTGCCTGTATCAGTGGCATCAATGTGTCCCCTATAGAAATTCTCGTATTTTCTCCTGTGGTTACATAAGCTTAATTTTTTCTCCTTTATTCTGTTACTACAGCAATATTTCGACAGAAATGTTTCTTTAACAAGTGATTACTGATTAACATAAATATATACATGTATACATATACAGTACATACATATGTATATATATATATATATATATATATATATATATATATATATATATATATATGATGTGTATATATATATGATATATATATATATATATATATATGATATATATATATATATACATATATGATGTATATATATATATATATATATATATATATATATATATATATATATGATATATATATATACATATATGATGTATATATATATATATATATATATATATATATATATATATATACATATATGATGTATATATATATATACATCATATATATATATATATATATATATATATATATATATATATATATACATCATATATGTATATATATATATATATCATATATATATTTACACATCATATATATATCATATATATATTTACACATCATATATATATATATATATATATATATATATATATACATATATATATATATATATATATATATATATATATATATATATATATATATATATATATATATATATATATATATATATATATATATATATATATACACACACACATATATATATATATAAATATATATATATATATATATATATATATATATATATATATATATATATATATATATATATATATACATATATATAACTTGGAAGAAAAGCCTGCCCTATACCTCTGCTTCCCTCTTTTTTACTATTGGTCCCAATCTTTGCACATCTTTGTGTTCTTTCTTACAAGTCCTCTCGGGGGAATATTATTGTCTCACACCTTCCCACGATTTGTCCAAGACCTGTCAATCATCTGTCATTGGGGTGTTGGTAGGGAGGGGTGGTAGGATGGTGGTGCCAGTAACACCCCC
>NW_027171919.1:60000-75000 GCF_036898095.1 Palaemon carinicauda
TTGTAATTTTAGGATAATAATTTGAAAATCTTGAAATCTGTGTATTGTTATTACCATTTCATATCCATTTTATATCCATCGTAAACACATTAATTTCCTTTTGAGAAACGACTGTTTTTTTAAAAAATGTTTTCAGAGGATATTTTAGCTGTTTTGACAATAATCTCGATTTGTTCTCCTAAAACGTCTTGTTTTCATTCGGAAAAGACATTGTTAACCTTCATGTTTGTTTACAAAAGACACCACACACACTCCATTCACTGCCAAATCATGCAAATCTGTTGGTTTCTAATTTTTATTACTCAAAACTGTGAATGAGTGTTGTAATTCAAGAGGTATTAGTTTGTTGAGTGTAGTTGGAAAAGTGTATGGTAGAGTACTGATTAATAGGATTAAGGATAAAACAGAGAATGCAATCTTGGAAGTACAGGGTGGTTTTAGAAGAGGTAGGGGTTGTATGAATCAGATATTTACAGTTAGGCAGATATGCGAGAAATATTTAGCAAAAGGTAAGGAGGTGTATGTTGCGTTTATGGATCTGGAGAAAGCATATGATAGAGTTGATAGGGAAGCAATGTGGAATGTGATGAGGTTATATGGAGTTGGTGGAAGGTTGTTGCAAGCAGTGAAAAGTTTCTACAAAGGTAGTAAAGCATGAGTTAGAATAGGAAATAAAGTGAGTGATTGGTTTCCGGTGAGAGTGGGCTGAGACAGGGATGTGTGATGTCGCCGTGGTTGTTTAACTTGTATGTTGATGGAGTGGTGAGAGAGGTGAATGCTCGAGTGCTTGGACGAGGATTAAAACTGGTAGACGAGAATGATCATGAATGGGAGGTAAATCAGTTGTTGTTTGCGGATGATACTGTACTGGTAGCAGACACAGAAGAGAAGCTTGACCGACTAGTGACAGAATTTGGAAGGGTGTGTGAGAGAAGGAAGTTGAGAGTTAATGTGGGTAAGAGTAAGGTTATGAGATGTACGAGAAGGGAAGGTGGTGCAAGGTTGAATGTCATGTTGAATGGAGAGTTACTTGAGGAGGTGGATAAGTTTAAGTACTTGGGGTCTGTTGTTGCAGCAAATGGTGGAGTGGAAGCAGGTGTACGTCAGAGAGTCAATGAAGGTTGCAAAGTGTTGGGGGCAGTTAAGGGAGTAGTAAAAAATAGCGAGTTGGGCATGAATGTAGAGAGAGTTCTATATGAGAAAGTGATTGTACCAACTGTGATGTATGGATCGGAGTTGTGGGGAATGAAAGTGACGGAGAGACAGAAATTGAATGTGTTTGAGATGAAGTGTCTGAGGAGTATGGCTGGTGTATCTCGAGTAGAGAGGTTTAGGAACGAAGTGGTGAGGGTGAGAACGGGTGTAAGAAATGAGTTAGCGGCTAGAGTGGATATGAATGTGTTGAGGTGGTTTGGCCATGTTGAGAGAATGGAAAATGGCTGTGCTAAAGAAGGTGATGAATGCAAGAGTTGATGGGAGAAGTACAAGAGGAAGGCCAAGGTTTGGGTGGATGGATGGTGTGAAGAAAGCTCTGGGTGATAGGAGGATAGATGTGAGAGAGGCAAGAGAGCGTGCTAGAAATAGGAATGAATGGCGAGCGATTGTGACGCAGTTCCGGTAGGCCCTGCTGCTTCCTCCGGTGCCTTAGATGACCGCGGAGGTAGCAGCAGTAGGGGACTCAGCAGTATGAAGCTTCATCTGTGGTGGAAATGTGGGAGGTTGGGCTGTGGCACCCTAGCAGTACCAGCTGAACTCGGCTGAGTCCCTGGTTAGGCTGGAGGAACGTAGAGAGTAGAGGTCCCCTTTTTTGTTTTGTTTCTTGTTGTTGTCGGCTACCCCCCAAAATTGGGGGAAGTGCCTTTGGTATATGTATGTATGTATGGACACTTTTAAGTAATAACTCCGTTTTTAATTTAGTATATATATTTTGAACAAATATATCAATTGTACATTGGTTTCATGAACTTCTGTTTGGTTGACTATGTTGACGATGTCAGTTCCAGGTCGTTTAGCGAGGAAACACGGCTAGTTTTTTTATTTAAAGTTTTACACTTTTTCATAACTCTAACGTATTTTCCATGTGTCGATTTGTTTTTGAATTATGTAAAAGTAATAGAGGAAAACAATAGCTTTGAATAATTTAGCAGTATATGGAGAGTCTGGTCTTGTAAACAGATAGTTTAACTTGTAAAATTTCGTGATGTCAAAGAAGGGTTTTTGCAATATTATTTTTCTTAACGTGTTAATAATCTTACCCTAGGAGTCGGAATTAAATCCCTAAGGATTTGTGGTTAAATCTCCTTAAGATTCCTGGTTAAATCTCCGTAAGATTCACGGTTAAATCCCCAGGATTCATGGTTAAAGCCCTCAAGAATTCGCTGTTAAATCTCTCCAGATTTCGAGGTTAAATTCCTCTCAGAATTTGTGGTTAAATCCCACCAGAATCCGTGGTTAAATCCCTTCAGAATTCGTGGTTAAATCCCTCCAGAATTCGTGCTTAAATCCCTCCAGAATTCGTGCTTAAATCCCTCCAGAATTCGTGCTTAAATTCCTCCAAAATTCATGGTTAAATCCCTCCAGAATTCGTGGTTTAATTCCTTAGGATTCATGGTTAAGTTAACCAGAATTTGTGGTTAAATTCCCCAAGGATTTTCAGTTAAGTCTCCCTAGGATTCTTGATTAAACCCCGGCAAGATTCCGGGTTAGATTTTCCTGGGACTCGTGGTTTGATTTCCCCCAGCGTTCGTGATTAAATCACTGCAGGATTCCTGTTTAGATCCCTTTTTGATTCGTGGTTAAATCCCCGAAGAATTCGAGGTTAAATCTTCAAGGTTTTATGGTTAAAACTCCATAGGATTCGTGATCATATCCCCGGAACTTGTGGTTAAAACCTCAAGAACTCCTAGTTAAATTCCCTAAGGTTATGTTTTTAAATCCTCATAGGATTCGTGGGTTAAATCCCCAGAATACGTAGTTAAATCCCCATAGTTCGTGGTTAAATACTCCAGAATTCGTTGATAAATTCCCGGAGGATTCGTGGCTAAATCTTCCAGGAATCGTTGTTAAATCCCCCCAAGGATTCGGGATTAAATCCTAAAGATTCGGATTTAAATTCCCAGAATATGATTAAATCCCACCAGGATTTGTGGTTAAATCCTACTGGATTTAGGGATAAATCCCCAAGGAATTTTGTGCAAATCTTCCCACAGGTTTTGGGGGGTTAATTCCCCCACGGGATTCTGGGATAAATCCTTAATGATTTTGTGGTAAATCACCAGGATTTTGTGGTAAATCGCCAGGATTTTGTGGTAAATCACCAGGATTTTGTCGTAAATCGCCAGGATTTTGTGGTAAATCACCAGGATTTTGTGGTAAATCGCCAGGATTTTGTGGTAAATCACCAGGATTTTATGGTAAATCGCCAGGATTTTGTGGTAAATCACCAGGATTTTGTAATAAATGCCCTAAGAGTTTGTGGTAAATCCCCCAGGATTTTATGGCAAATCCCCCATAAGATTAGAGTGTGAGATTTGTGTATTTTACCTGGGTGGGGAGTATATGTTGACTTACTTATTTTATAAGATCATTTGTCAAAGGAAATATTAAACTTGAGGTCAACCATGTTTTTGTATTCGTTAAAAATCTGTTGGTTAAGATGAAGTCTTAATGGTGCTTTAATCTTTAAGACTTGAGACGAACCATAGTCATCTGGTACAAGCTGCAGTCGCTTTTCAAGATATTGATTTATGATTGGCTCCAAATTTTTAGGCATTTGCTTTGTAAGTGTTCACGCTGAAAAAAAAGAACGTATTTTAAACTTTTGTAATTCAAATAAAGTGAAATATGAACTTTATCATCACTCATTTCGTAGAATAAGGTTAATATTTACTCCCTTGTGGTGTTGAAATAAGTTACGTATATTTGTAGAGAAATAAGTTAGGAAATAAGTGCCCTGTGTCGCCTGTGTTCTTAACAGGTCGTAGATACAACCGAAGGTCAATGGCAATTCTCTCTCTCTCTCTCTCTCTCTCTCTCTCTCTCTCTCTCTCTCTCTCTCTCTCTCTCTCAGAGGAAAATATTAATGTCATGAGAAGTGTCTTTTCATACCCTTTATTTCAATAAACTAGAATTAACGAACGCATTGATTATCAATTTTATTCTGTACTGAAACTTGCCAATATCTTTCATTTAAGGGTAATATTAGAATGTTTGGTGATATCCCTATTCTTTATACACGTTACGAGTTCTCCTTCATTTTATGAACTTGAATTGTGCCACACCACTTTTCCTTCCAAGCAAATAACATGATTTCTGGTTCAAGTTTTATATGGAAAATAACAATCCTCCTCGTCTATAGGACCACCTGCCATTTGCTTCACAGTCAGACTTCCACAGATTTCCGTCCTTTCTTTTATGTTATTAAGTGGTATAGATGCTTCTTGACTTGGTCTTATTGCCTGTTGTACAGTCACATTCACCAAGTCCAAATCCATTACCAACCTTAACTAGAGAATGCGTTGGGATCACTGACAATGTATGTCGGGAGACTTTTGAATTTGATTGTACAAAAAATTCATTTATACACGCATCAGTATATTTGTTTAGTAAGAGTGCTGAAGACCTATTTATTCAGGAGAATCTCGGGTTGTTAAGTGTACTTACAAATGAATAGTCTCTTCCCACTTAAATACTTAACATACTTGATTTAATGTGCTGATGTGGCCCCACTCCACACAAAATGTTTCTGCATGATCTAGGATCCTTAAGGTTTATTTCTCATATACACACTTTAATAGAGGAAAGTTGAATCATCATTTTGTGTACTCAGTTACAACTGCCAAATCTATCACAAGTCTCCCTTCTTATGTTAAGTGGGTTATTATTAAAAAATTCTACATGTTATCAGTTTCGTACTCTATCCTAATATATTTTTTCCATTTTTCCAGACTGTTTGCATTTCATAGAGAGCGCTGGTGAATGGATAGACAGAGTCCAAACGACAGGAAATATAGTCTAGATTCATAATCCAACGGTATATAAACGTAAGAGTTTATTTCAAAGCAATGTACATAAGCAATAATGGCATCTTTTCCCAGAGTTTGATTTTGAATAACACACTCGGTCAATAACGAAATAGGTTTTTAAAACAATTTAATGTTGAGATATTAAATATTCTATATTTGTAAATCTTAATATATCATATTAAATGATTTTTTGTTCTTTTAATGTTAGTGCCAATACTGACTGGTTGATGACGTCATATCAACAATTCTCGTGTTGTGTAGACTTAGCATTTTAGGCTCAGTATAAATCAAGTTGTCAGTTGTTAAGAAATTGAAGAAATAGTGAACTTCTTTTCACCAGGGTTCTCTTGTGTATATCATATAGGCCTATATGGTATTAGGAGTTATACAAAATACAACTGAAATATTAAACAATATTCTGATTAATGTCAGGAATAAATGATATTTGAACAATTTAAGATAATTCTAAATTCGACTTCGTTGATATTAACAGGCAAGACCACCGTCAACGAAGTTGGAAGGAGGTTAAGTTTTACCCTCTGTGTGTGTATGTTTGGGAACACCTTCCTGGCCACAATTTTAATCGTAGAGTAATGAAACTTGCAGGGATTAACTGTTATGTAAAAAGCTGGAAATGATAAAATTTTGGGGTATCAAGGTCAAAGGTCAAGGTCAGGGTCAAGCAAAATGTCCAATTCACGTAATCAGCCATAAGTTTAGACATCGTTGTCACAGACTTCAAACTTGGTTCATATTTGAGTGTATGAAAATCCACGCCAATTAATACATGTTAAGGTCAAAGGTCAAGGTCGAGCAAAAGGTCGAGAAATTAGCTTTTGAGGTGGAGGTCTGCGCTCTACTGAGTGCCCCTCTAGGTACAATTGTTACGAGCTTATATAATTCGAGGGAGATTGGTTCAGTTCTCTGGTTCAAGATTTCATTCATTCAGTTTACTCGGCTGTAACTGAACACTATTCAATTCTTTTTGTTAATGTGTCATTATTGATAAGTTAGACGTAAGACAGGTTGAGATACATACACTATGTCTTCTGTGGCTCACTGTAGGAAATAACGACAGTTAGGCTATATATCAGCTAATCTTATTTTTGTTTTTGTGTTGCTTTGACTCTCTCTCTCTCTCTCTCTCTCTCTCTCTCTCTCTCTCTCTCTCTCTCTCTCTCTCTCTCTCTCTCCCTCTCTCTCCTTTCATGCTGCATAACTACATAGAGGGCAACTCCCGCTAGCCACAATAAAAGTGTTTATAACAGCTAAATATATTGAAGTCTGTTTCGTTATTCTGCGAAAAGTTCAGTGTCTAGTCATGTCGAAGTCGTTTTATCTGAGTAGGCTATTTCATGTTCTCCTTTTAACGGCTTGATTTTAGTTTCTTAAACTTGGCAAACAATCTCTCTCTCTCTCTCTCTCTCTCTCTCTCTCTCTCTCTCTCTCTCTCTCTCTCTCTCTCTCTCTCTCTCTACTCGGGTAACCGAGTCAAACTTAAAAAGAATGTTCTCTTCGCCGATAATTTCCCCATATCGCTTTGTATTTCTCCACACTGACTTGTACTATATTTTCTTAATTTTCAATATAATTCACGATTCATTCATAGAATCTGATTCATCTATAGAACGTGATTCATATATAGAATCTGAATCATCTTGATTCAATCTATATATTAAAACAAATTGAAAGTTAACTGAGTCATCATCGGCGAGAAGGGCGTCCGTAACATAAATGGTCTCTTCGCCGACAATCTCACAATTTTCCCTATATCATTTTCTTCCTCCACACTTAATTGTACCAGCTTTTACCGTATTTTCTTCATTTTCTTTATATTTTAATATTCATCTACATAATATGATTCATCTGCATTCAGTTTATGAATTCGAAATTTGAATTATTTTTGGGGTGGTCGTCGCCGAAAAGGCCGTTACCAAAATGGTCTTTTCACCGACAGTATCCCTATTTTTCCCATATCTTATTTTCTTCCTCCACATTTATTTATACTATATTTTCTTAATTTTCTATACGTTTTATGGTTAATATACATATGATTCATCTGGATGCACTTTATGAATTTATTTTGCGATTAGTTAATAGAATTTTTGTCGGTGAAAAGGCCGTCGATCTACGATCCATCCGTTAGTTTGAAAATCTCATGACGTCTTGATGTGATATTTTTATAGTTTTATTTATAATTTTAGTTTATTTGCAAATGATTAATTATTTCTTATGTTGATTTACGTAATTGTGGATATCTTGCACATCGAAGTTGGAAGGAGGTTATGTTTTGTTTGTGTGTGAACACCTTCCTGGGCACAAATTTAGTCGTAGTGTATAGTTTTGAACGACCTTTAGAAAGTTTATTCCCTTAATTTTTCTGTGTGAGATTTTACTAATAGGAACTCTTAATTACACTAGAATATGCATATATTCTTGCACTAGAAATAGTCAATTCTTTTGGTATTTGATATATAAGAAGGGGAAAATTTATCTTAAATGGGCAAATACTGTAGCTTCTACGAGTTTCTCTTTATCTAGTCATAAACGTAGAACAAAAGACTGTCATTTTGATTATTATTATTATTATTATTATTATTATTATTATTATTATTATTATTATTATTATTATTTACTTACTAAGCTATAACCCTAGTTGGAAAAGCAGAATGCTATAAGACCGAGGGCTCCAACATGGAAAATAGCCCGATGAGGAAAGGAAATAAGGAAACCACAAGAAAAGTAATCAACAATTAAAAATAAAATATTTGAATAACAGTAACAGTATTAGAATAAATATTTCCTATATAATCTATGAAATCTAACAAAACAAGAAGAGGAATAAGATAGAAGAGTGTGCCCGAGTGTACCCTCAAGCAAGAGAACTCTAATCCAAGACAGTGCAAGGCCATGGTACAGAGGCCATGGCACTACCCAGGACTAGAGAACAATGGTTTGATTTTGGAGTGTTACTAATTGAAGTCGTATAATCATGAAACTATAATCACCAACAGTGGTTGCCATAAGTGTTCATTTAAAATCCCAAAAGCTTTGCTTCATCTTAATCCTTTGTTTCTTATGTCACTCACCCCTTATAGGGAGACCATCTCTCACTACGACCCAAAGGAACAATGTCGTATTGTGGTCTGTCTTTAGCAGCTGTTGATTCAATTGGGAATTGAAAGGTTTATAGACAAGGGACAGGGACATTGCCCTATCATGCAAGACAATGCCTCTCTCTCTCTCTCTCTCTCTCTCTCTCTCTCTCTCTCTCTCTCTCTCTCTCTCTCTCTCTGAGCATCGAATCCATTGAAATATTAAATATTCGGAAGTGTATCCCAAGATATAAATAAATGATTTGTAAGTTTAGATGAAGTCAGCTCAGCACATATGCATTTACACAGAAGTAAGTGGTTGGTAGAAAAAGAGGCTTCTTAGTTTTTATCTATACCACCAATACATTGAAATTCAGTTGAAATGAAAGTAGGAAATGACCGTGATAAAAGCAAAAGTAGGAACACTGCTTTGGATTTCATTAAGCTTTTACAATATATTCTTGGGAAAACCTTTATAGAAACGATTTATTTTGTATACAACTTTGTTTTTTTTCTCTCCTATTCCAATAGCAGACGTATAATGACCTCATTATTAATGACTAATTATCTCTTACTGTAAGGGGGATGGGGGGGGGGGGGGTTCCTTGCCTGTTTTTTCGACCAACCAGACAGAACTGGGTTTCTGCATATTTGTTCTTGCTTTAAGAGGACTTACGTACATACTCGTTGTTGTCAGTGAATTTCCACAAAATCAGTTTTGAGTCTGAAAATGGGAAGAAGCCTTATTTAGTCCTTAATACTAAAGTGTTGGTTTAGTCTCAAGGTCAAAAGTTGAATTTGTTTAGCATGAATGAATTTGATGACTAAATGATTGCATGAAATGTCGTTGCTGCCATCTTTAATACTTTATGGATTGGGCAATTTGAATCGAAGGCCGGATTTTCTCTGTTGTAATAATGATCAGCACAAATATTTTGACTTTTGTAGCGGTTATAAAGGATCACTTTTGTTTTTGAAGTATGTTAAAAAATGAGTGGAGGAGGAGATGCTATTATAACAATTCATTTTGATCTAACTTGGCGTAAGAAATCTTAATTCATTGTGATTGTTCACATTTGAAATTGTGGTCAAGAACGACGACTCCAAAAGGTTTGAACATTGGTTGGTTCCATGATTATTGTGGAATGTAGGCTGTGACATCATCGTCATCATCATAGAGCAGTGGCAATCTTCTTTATTTCAAGTTAGTTACTCATTAAGAAACCGAATTCAAAAGTAGGCCTAGGCCTACATCTTTGTTAAATCATGCTTCTTGGGTTTCTAGGTGATATGGGTAGTCTTGCAGGAGTTGCACAACTCGTTCATTATTAGTATTGTTGTTGTTGTTGTTACATAGGTTAATAAACATGAGTTTTCCTAAAGAAATGCCTAAATCTGTTTAATTAACTGGCTACTGTGAGTAGCTTGCCATACACAACGATCTTTACTTTATGGATGGTGTGTTTTCCTGGTCCTACTTAGTATAAAACAGGGGAACCCCCCTACTACTAATCACTGCATAACGCATAAGAATTCATGTATATTTTCAAATGATATCATTTTCAAACATGGTCACGATTTAGCTTTTGCATTTTCTTTGCCCTTTTTGGTCAGTGTTTTGATTTGAATTGGTTTGAAATGCGAAAATATGAAGCCTTATTCAGATTAATGTAAAAGTAATGTGTTCCTTTTGTTTTGGGTTTGGAGGGCACAATATAGATTTTGTGTTTGGAAAACCAAGTTAAGCAACGTTGAGCCTGTTCAACATTTGGATGGGTGGACTATTGACTTTTTTTTGGGGGAAAAAATGGTGTTACAACCGAGTGAGGTGAGATTTGAAAAAGGGGTTGGGTGCAGAATATATAAGTCTTTAAGAGATGTTGAAAAAAATTTGGAGAATTTTTACATTTGAATGGGGTTAGAGCCAAAAAAAAAAACGTTATCATAAGAGTCCACCCATCCATCCAAGTAAGTGTTGAACAAGCTCAATGTAGCTTAATTAACTTGGTTTTCCAAGCACAAAATATCACTTATGCCCTGCTGCTAACACAAAACACAAATGAAATTAACAGAAATTCACGTTAGCTGAAAAATACTGCAGCAGCAGCCTAGCCTAGCCTAGCCTATAGTGACGTGGTCTTTTACACCAAGCCCCATCATCTGTGATAGGTCTATGGCCAGAATTCACAATCGGATTTCTCAAGACAAAATCAAGCTCAAAAACATGAAAAAGTATTCAATATAAAATCAATAACACAACAAAACACATACAAACCAAAAGTATAAACACACTCACACACACACCCACACATACATTCACAACAAAATATCTTCAAAATAAACACAAACTAAAAGTCCCCTGGCGGGGACCCAACTCGGGACCTCCATAATAGAAATCCGCCACGCTACCAACCTTGCTATCGGCAGACTTATACTGGTGATCAAATATTAAAAATTGATGTTAGCTAAAAAATAAATACTGCACAAGATTGTGACCACGTCACACCAACCCACAATCATTTTTTGATTGGTCAATGGCCAGAAGAAGAAGTCACAATCGATGTTTCAAGACAAAATCAAGCTCAACATCAGATAATATTCAATATCAAAAACAATAACACAACAAACACACAAAGAAACACAAATCAAGTAAAAAATCACATTCATTCATTCATTCATTCACAACGAAATATATTCAAAATCAACACAAAATAACACAAAATCAAGCACTCAAAATCTCACACATTGAGAAACTCTACCCTCATTTCACTAGACACTCTGTAATGTGAAATCCTGCTCTCGGTAAAATACGGCCCCAATACTGGTATCAGGTCCCACATTTTCGGTTTCCTCCAATTTTCAAGCTCGATTTTTTACTACTTGCACTCGATTTTCGCTCAAGATTTTTTCACAGTGTCTTGGTCTGTGTTTCTATTATTGATTTGTGTGTGTGTCTTCCTCTCTTCTTCTCTTATTGATTTTAGGGAATTTTTATTAACCTCGAGCTTCCTTCATCTTCTCAAAAACGGATTGTAACATATGGCCATTGACCAATGAAGAAAACTCTAAGAAGGCTTTCCTGTGACGTCACACACACACACACACACACACACCACAGTATGAATAGAGGGAATTTGGCGTTGGCAAAATTGAGTAGTGGGCCTCCATAGGATAGGACTGGGCAATAAATCACTGCCTTATATAAAGTGATATTAACTCCTTTATTCTTAACATTCATAATAGTTTTTTTTTGGTTCTAAGCACCCATAGTACAAAAAATCCTGAATTTTTTTTTGCATTTCCCTTAAAGACTTATATATTCTGCACCCACCCACCCACCCATCCCCGTTTCTTCAAAAAAAAAAGAAAAAAAAAAAATTCCTGACTTTCCGAAAATGGACGTGGAGATCCCTTAGAGTTTATCGAGTACATCGCGAGTCAAGTCGGAATTCCTCTTTGCTCTCTTCTTTTTTTATTCCATGATTAGGAACACACTTCCTCACTCACTCACTCACCCTCCCGCTCTCTCTCACCCTCCCGCTCTCTCTCTCTCTCTCTCTCTCTCTCTCTCTCTCTCTCTCTCTCTCTCTCTCTCTCTCTCCCCCAGGTAACCGAGTCAAACTTAAAAATGTTCTCTTCGCCGATAAGTTCCCTATATCTCATAGTATTTCTCCACACTGACTTGTACTATATTCATGTAATTATCAATATAATTTATGATTCATCTCTAGAATATGATTCATCTTGATTCAATCAATAAATTAAAAATCTGAAGTTAATAGAATTATCATCGGCGATATTAAGGGCGTCCGTAACATAAATGGTCTCTTCACCGGCAATCTCACAATTTTCCCCATATCTCATTTTCTTCCTCCACGCTTAATTGTACTAAATTTTACCATAATTTCTTTATTTTCTATATATTCTATTATTCATCTTCATAATATGATTCATCTGTATTCAGTTTATGAATTCGAAATTTGAACTCATTTTTAGAGTTGTCGTCGGCGAAAAGGCCGTTACCAAAATGGTCTCTTCACCGACAGTATCCAGATTTTCCCCATATCTTATTTTCTTCCTCCACGCTTAGTTTTACTTTATTTTCTTAATTTTCTATATTTTTCATAATTCATTTACATAATATGATTCATCTGGATGCAATTTATGAATTTATTATGCGATTAGTTAATAGAATTTCTTCGGTGAAAAGGCCGTCGATCTACGATCGGTTAGTTTAAAACTCTCAACGTGATATTTCTATAGTTTCATTTATAATCTTAGTTTATTTGCAAATCATTAAATATTTCTCATGTTGATTTACGTATTTGTGGATAATTTGCACAAAATGATTACTTCTGCCAACCAAGTTGGAATGAGGTTATGTTTTACTGCCTGTTTGTTTATGTTTGTGAAGAGCTTCCTGGGCACAAATTTAATTGTAGTGTATAGTTTTGAACGATCTTTTAAAAAGTTTATTCGCACATTTTTTCTCAGAGATTTTACTAATAGGAACTTTTAATTGTATTAGAATAGAAAAATATTCTAGCACTAATAGTAGGTAATTCTTTTGGTATTTAATATATAGGAAGTGGAAAATTTATCTTAAATGGGTAAATACTGTAGTTTCTAGGGCTTTCCTTTTATTGTCATATACGTAGAGCAAAAGACTGTCATTATTATTATTATTATTATTATTATTATTATTATTATTATTATTATTATTACTTACTAAGCTATAACCCTAGTTGGAAAAGCAGAATGCTATAAGACCGAGGGCTCCAACATGGAAAATAGCCCGGTGAGGAAAGGAGATAAGGAAACCACAGGAAAAGTAATTAACAATTAAAATAAACTATAAAAACTTCAGCAAAACTAGAGGAAGAGAAACAAGTGAGAACAGTGTGCCCGAGTGTACCCTCAAGCAAGAGAACTCTAATCCAAGACAGTGCAAGGCCATGGTACGAAGGCAATGGCACTACCCAAGACTAGAGAACAATGGTTTGATTTTAGAGTGTTACCAACTGAAGTCTTATAATCATAAGACTATAATAACTAACAGTGGTTGCCATAACTGTTAATTTAAAAGTCCAATCCCTTTGTTTCTTATGTCACTCACCCCTTATAGGCCTATAGGGAGACCATCTCTCACTACGACCCAAAGGAACAATGTCGTATTGTAGTCTGTCTTTAGCAGCTGTTGATTCAATTGGGCATTGAAAGGTTTAAAGACAAGGGATATTGACATTGCCCTAGCAAGCAGGACAATGTCCTAGAGACTGACCATGTATACATATGATCAGCCCCCAAGTCCTCTCTTCACCCAATCTAGGACCAATTAGGACCAGGCAATGACTGCTGATGACTCAGCAAGTAGATCTATAGGCTCCCCCAAAAGCCCCCATCCTTAGCTCACAAGGATGGTGAGGTTGCAGCGACCAAAGGAACTATAAAGCTTGAGGCCACCACATAAGATTGGCTTAGGAATGACCAGGGACATAACTTATGCTCCATTGCTAAATAATTTGGATGGTCAATCTCTATAGAACCATATTATCACTAGCTGAGTTACGACCCTAGTTGGAAAAGCAAGATGATATAAACCCAAGAAGTCCTAACAAGGAAAAATAGCCCAGTGAGGAAATTAAGTAAGGAAATAAACTGCTAAAGAAGTATCAAAACAATTGATACGAAATATTTTAAGAACATAAACATCATTATATATTTTTTATATATACAAAACTCTTCCGAAAAACAGAAATCTCTAGTCTTGGGTAGTGCCATAACCGCTGTACCATGGTCTTTTCACTGTCTTTGGGTAGATTTCTCTTGCTTGAGGGTACACTCGGGCACACTATTCTATGTGATTCCTCTTCCTCTTGTTTTTTAAAGTTTTTATAGTTTATATAGGAAATAATTATCAATACTGTTACTGCCCTTAAAATATCTTTAATTGTTAATTACTTTTCTTGTTGTTTCCTCACTGCTATTTTCGCTGTTGGAGCCCCCTGGGCTTATAGCATTCTGCATTTCCAACTAGAAATTGTAGTTTAGCAAGTAATAATAATAATAATAAAATGATAGAATAGTGTGCTTGAGGTGCATCCAATTCTAATATTGTAGCAAAGTTCGCACTGTCGTGATTTGAAAAAGCAGAATGCTTAAAGCCCAAGGGCTCCAACAGAGAAAGTAGCCTGGTAAGGAAAGAAAATAGGGAATAGCAAATGAATTATACACAGAGTAATTTATGAAAACATTATTCTAAATCATTGATAGAAGATCAGCAAGTTGTGAAATGTGAAAAGACTTGTGATAAACTGTTCAACTGAAAAGAATTTACTAAAGTTTGAAGTTCCACAGATTCATCTGACCGATGTAGAAGATCCTTCCTCATGGGGGTCACATCTGGAATAATCTGAACAGAATAGTGTGTAGTATTGCCTTTTTAAGGTGACCATACTTCTCCCACACAGTCTCCCATGTCCAATCTTGCCCCCATAAAAATGACTACTGTACCTTAAGGGGGGACGTATTAATGTCTCCCCTTATGGAATTTTAACGCCCCGCGTCCTCCCTCTATTGTATATGGAAATCATAATGAATTGCTAATTGTTCCAATATAGCAGACACTTTCATCCCAGTATAAAACTACAGGGGTCATTTATAAACACACTAAACCTTAAATAAGAATAAAATAAGTTATACGGTATAATATAACAACTTATTGACTAGAGTGGACAGCTCGTGAACCCTGATTGTGAACGGACAGATATCTAGGCATGAACCTTAGAGTGATTTTGATAGTGATGTGCTAAATTTCATGTGTTTTAAATGTGAGAATTAGAGAAGGGTTTCTATTTGGTCTTTCAAGTTGAAACACTGCT
>NW_027171919.1:80000-105000 GCF_036898095.1 Palaemon carinicauda
TGTCCAATTTTCCCCCCTCTATTCATGTCTAATATTTTGTTGCCCCCCCCCTCTATTCATGTCCAATTTTCCCCCCTCTATTCATGTCTAATATTTGGTTGCCCCCCCTCTATTCATGTCCAGTTTTTCCCCCTCTATTCATGTCCAATATTTTGTTGCCCCCCCCCTCTATTCATGTCCAATTTTCCCCCTCTATTCATGTCCAATGTTTTGTTACCCCCCCCCCCCTCTATTCATGTCCAATTTTTGTTCCCACATGTATATTCATGTCCAATATTTGTTCTCCCAGAATGTTCATGTCCAATTTTTGTTCCCAATGATATTCATGTCCAATATTTGTTCTCCCAGAATGTTCATGTCCAATTTTTGTTCCTCATGGATATTCATGTCCAATATTTGTTCTCCCAGAATGTTCATGTCCAATTTTTGTTCCTCATGGATATTCATGTCCAATATTTGTTCTCCCAGAATGTTCATGTCCATATTTGGTTCTCTCTTCTCTACATTCTTCCAAGTCCTTTATATAAATTTATTTTCTTAAAGCCAGTATTTTTTTCTTTCATTCAAGTCAAAGTTTATATGTTGATCTTCCATTGATTCTCATTTTGCATATGATTAATTGTTGGTTTTTTATATGTGGTAATTTGTTCCTTATTCAATTTCAACGATAATACCATTTTTTCTCTTTCATAATTGTTTTATATCTAGTTTGAGGAAATAATTGTTTGACTCGAAGATCTCAGAATTTGCTTTACTAATCAGGGTTTATTTTAGTGAAATAATTGAATCGTAACTCAGAATTTACCTTACTGATCATGTTATTTTGTCTGAGAGTTAGCGTTAAAATTTTTGCTTAGTTTTATTTCGTATACAAAATAAGTAAATAATTATAGCCACAAAAAGGAAAATGAAGACTTGATTGGTTAGTACCAAAGTTCAAATGAGTGACATAGACGGACTTGAGTCCGTCGATATCACCAATTTAGACTTGGGTGTAAAACTCCTATCAAAGTCTTTCATTTCTTATTTCGTAGCTATGGTCATGACGTGTCAGGGAATTCAAAGGAGAAAGAAGGGATATTTTGTGTAGTCTCTAGTCAAATTTCAGCAGTCAGGAATTGTTTCATTTAAAACATGTTACACATGAAATATACGACAATACTAATTCAGATTTTATTATTCACAGGAATGAGCTTCGATAGCAGAGTGCGCGCCAGTCGTGTGAGCCATCAAGAGGAGAGAGTGGCAGTCCTGTGAGCCATCTAGAGGAGAGCGCCAGTCCTGTGAGCCATCAAGAGGAGAGCGCCAGTCCTGTGAGCCATCAAGAGGAGAGCGCCAGTCCTGTGAGCCATCAAGAGGAGAGCGCCAGTTCTGTGAGCCCACAAGAGGAGAGCGCCAGTTCTGTGAGCCCACAAGAGGAGAGCGCCAGTTCTGTGAGCCATCAAGAGGAGAGCGCCAGTTCTGTGAGCCCACAAGAGGAGAGCGCCAGTCCTGTGAGCCATCAAGAGGAGAGCGCCAGTCCTGTGAGCCATCAAGAGGAGAGCGCCAGTCCTGTGAGCCATCAAGAGGAGAGCGCCAGTTCTGTGAGCCCACAAGAGGAGAGCACCAGTTCTGTGAGCCCACAAGAGGAGAGCACCAGTTCTGTGAGCCCACAAGAGGAGAGCGCCAGTTCTGTGAGCCATCAAGAGGAGAGCGCCAGTTCTGTGAGCCCACAAGAGGAGAGCGCCAGTCCTGTGAGCCATCAAGAGGAGAGCGCCAGTTCTGTGAGCCATCAAGAGGAGAGCGCCAGCTCTGTGAGCCCACAAGAGGAGAGCGCCAGTTCTGTGAGCCCACAAGAGGAGAGCACCAGTTCTGTGAGCCATCAAGAGGAGAGCACCAGTTCTGTGAGCCCACAAGAGGAGAGCACCAGTTCTGTGAGCCCACAAGAGGAGAGCGCCAGTTCTGTGAGCCATCAAGAGGAGAGCGCCAGTCCTGTGAGCCATCAAGAGGAGAGCGCCAGTCCTGTGAGCCATCAAGAGGAGAGCGCCAGTTCTGTGAGCCATCAAGAGGAGAGCGCCAGTCTTGTGAGCCATCAAGAGGAGAGAGTGGCAGTCCTGTGAGCCCCAGTCCTGAGAGCCCCAGTCCTGTGAGCCATCAAGAGGAGAGCGCCAGTCTTGTGAGCCATCAAGAGGAGAGAGTGGCAGTCCTGTGAGCCCCAGTCCTGTGAGCCATCAAGAGGAGAGCGCCAGTCCTATGAGCCATCAAGAGGAGAGCGCCAGTCCTGTGAGCCATCAAGAGGAGAGCGCCAGTCCTGTGAGCCATGAAGAGGAGAGCGCCAGTCTTGTGAGCCATCAAGAGGAGAGAGTGGCAGTCCTGTGAGCCCCAGTCCTGTGAGCCCACAAGAGGAGAGCGCCAGTCCTATGAGCCATCAAGAGGAGAGCGCCAGTCCTGTGAGCCATCAAGAGGAGAGCGCCAGTCCTATGAGCCATCAAGAGGAGAGCGCCAGTCCTGTGAGCCATCAAGAGGAGAGCGCCAGTCCTGTGAGCCATCAAGAGGAGAGCGCCAGTCCTGTGAGCCATCAAGAGGAGAGCGCCAGTCTTGTGAGCCATCAAGAGGAGAGAGTGGCAGTCCTGTGAGCCCCAGTCCTGTGAGCCCACAAGAGGAGAGCGCCAGTCCCGTGAGCCATCAAGAGAGGAGAGTGGCAGTCCTGTGACCATCAAGAGGAGCGCCGCCCTCCCCCCCCCCCATATAAAAAAAAGTCAGCCGGTAATCCAGGGCTTATATAACGCAGTTTCTGGACACTCTTCGTAAACGTTTTGAATATATAAGAAAATTATGAATTTTAATTTTTTTTTTTTTTTTTTTTTTTTTTTTTTTGTTCTTAGGCAGTTTTCTGGAGCAGTTTTCTGGAGTGAAGTTTTCCATTATGTATAAAAATGGCCTGTCAACTTTTGTGTATTTCATTGTTCAAGTCCTGCTTTTAAGTCATATTTTTTTTTTTTGCTTGTCAACTTTGTATTTCCGTGTTTGAATGTTGCCTTGAATAACTTTTTGCTCTAAATCTTTTGGATTTATTCAGTTTTTGGCCATAAAATATTTTGGCTTTATTCAATTTTGCCTGTAAACTTTGTATTCCAATGTTCAAGTTTGCCAGCCAACTTTGTATTCTTATGGCCATAAAATATTTTGGCTTTATTCAATTTTTCCTGTAAACTCTGTATTCCAATGTTCAATAAAAGAAAAGTGAAAAATAAAAGAAAAATGCAAAAACAAGTTTCATTTCAAAACCATAAAAAAGGGATGTATTCAAAGAATATAAGTACTGATTCACAGGTTTATTTTATTTGAAGGTTTCTCACAGATACAGCATAGAAAATGAAGGTTTCTCACAGATACAGCATAGAAAATGGTGTTTAAGAGTTCAATGAGTTGTCAATTTAGCCTCTTGAGTTGCCTTTAGCTATTTTGTAAATGAATTTTTAAAGATAGGTTTGCAGACCTTTAGTACCAGGGACGAATGAGCGACCAGGGTCCCCCCTCACTGGTGTTGGTCTAGGGCTGGTTCCAAGTTCTTCCGGTACCGGCCGGAAGAGAGGCGAGGCGATGAATTCCAGGTATACCCCGATCTGCTGCTGGAAGCACCAGGATTCCGACAATTTCTGAAAAGTTTTACATATACTTGAAGCATAGAAAATGGGAATTACCTATATGCCAATTGGGCTGGAATACTTATGCATAGAATATGGGGGGAAAAGTTATCAATACATATATAAAAGAAACTTACAAAGTGAGAATCATATATGAAAATTAGCCAATGGACTGGAAAAGTTATACAGGCATATAAAAAGATCCATAATTATTAGCCAAGTGAAACTGATAAAATTACTTATTGCTAGACAAATCCTGATATGGGCACGAAATTTTAGTTCATTGTGCAATATACGAATAAAATATACAAATTTGAGAAAATTCATAAATAAAAAACGTAGATTAAATTTATACTTGTTAGAGTAAAGAGAGATAATTGTTTATGCTTTAAATAACGAAAAATGAATGTGATGAATAGAATGTATAGAAAATTCCATGATTCATGTGAGAAAAAAAAAGTTTATGGTGTGACTGAACGACGATGTGCAAAATATGGTTCTGGAAATAGTAACAGTTTTACTGCATCTGGAATGGAATATAAATTGCCAATTAAAAATTCTATATGAATATTAACTACAGTCTATAATGGAAAAAGTAAGGTCTTGTATAGTATCACAAGTGAGATACAGTATATGTATTTAAGTGGTTTAGTGTACAATACAGACTGGGGAAATATACTGATATTTAGTAAAGCGTTCATATTATATTTAATTTAATTTTCAAACAAATATATTTGGGTCCCTATATCCTAAAAACAATGTAATGAAAGCAGTCTTTATCATTAACAACTAGAACCCTACTCTGAGAAGAAACAGAAGAACAGACCCCTTCTATTATTATTATTATTATTATTGTCATTACTTGCTAAGCAACAACCCAAGCAGGATGCTATAAGCCCAAGGGCTCCAGCACAGAAAATAGCCCAGTGACGAAAGCAAACAAGACAAAAATAAAATATCATAAGAACACTAGCATTAAAACAAATATCTCGTATAAACTATAAACAAAATCTAACATGACAAGAGGAAGAAAAATAAGAGTACTTATATTTAGGGTGAAATCGGTGGTAAATGTTTAAGAAGGATTTAAGAATATTATTATTGTTTTTATTTACTACAAAAATGGACGAAGTAATGTTGAAGTTGTCTGGAAATGAAACGAAGGAAGAACGCTAATTGGATGATGCTGTGAATAGAGAAGAATGGAGGAAAGGTGAATTAGAGTTTTAATATATGTGTAGGAGATCAACCTCTGCAAACAGGTGATAGAAAAGTGAAATGTTGAATATTGGTCATGTGAGAAACTTGAGTTTGAAGGAACATCTGTTTCAAAGTAACTTTGGTCAGAATGGTTGCGATTGAAAAGGGAAAGGTTGAATGGTGGTCATGTGAGAAATTTGAGTCTGAAGGAACATATGTTTTAAGAGTAACTTTGGTCAGAATGGTTGTGATTGAAAAGGGAAAGGTTAAATGTTGGTCATGTGAGAAACTTAAATCTGAAGGAACATCTGTTTCAAAGTCACTTTGGTCAGAATGGTTGTGATTGAAAAGGGAAAGGATGAATGTTAGTCATGTGAGAAACTTGAGTCTGAAGGAAAGTATGTTTTAAGAGTATCTTTGGTCAGAATGGTTGTGATTGAAAAGGGAAAGTATGAATGTTGGTCATGTGAGAAACTTGAGTCTGAAGGAACGTATGTTCTAAGAATAACTCTGGTCAGAATGGTAAAGTTCCTTGCAAGAAAGTGATTTAAAAAAGAGAACTAAATGAAGTCAGTTCCTTGATTGAAGAGAACAGGCAGAGATAGAACTCCCTCTGTGATTAAATACTTGATGAATGCAGTATGTAAAGGTGATAAGGATCAATCACTGGTGGGAAAATAAGAAACTGAATTTGGTTCATGAGAGATGAATGCAGACATAGGGAAAATTGCAGAAGAGGGTAAAGAATAAGAGTGTTATGATTGATGTGAAAGAATGGAATGACAGAAAAGGAAACAAAATAAGGAGTCAGATTCTCCTGAGAGAGAGAGAGAGAGAGAGAGAGAGAGAGAGAGAGAGAGAGAGAGAGAGAGAGAGAGAGAGAGAGATTATTAAACTAGGAAGTGTAGGAAAACATATTTTAAAGGAATTTCAAGTAGAGTTTAGAATGGAAAATGAAGCAAGACTGAAAGGAATGTCTGGCATAGCATTCCATAGGAGTTATTTATATACTTGGTTGTACTGTCTGTATTAAGTTGATTTGTGCAAGGTTAATGAGTGCATGTAAATAGTGCATTGAATAAAACTCGGTAATGTATAATGCTTATTTGACTCTAGTCCTTGTAGCTCTAAGGAAATGTAAAGGAAATTTATTGTTTATAATAAACTAAAAGGAAAAGTACATGAATAACACTAATAGAGCATACAACATAAGGGGAAGGACAACGTGCCAAGGCAACAGATAGATAGGCATTGAGAAGCTAGACTTTAACAAGCTTGCTTCAGTATATCGCCAGATATAGCAAGAATTAGTTGGGGGGAAAATGTTGGAGTCTATTAGTCATAGGCTCTGGGTCACGTGCTGTTGAGGGAGGTCACAAGTTGATATTTGAAAGTGTATTGATTGATTTTAGGTTTTCTGGCATCCTGAGATAACAGTACCATATTATTATTATTATTATTATTATTATTATTATTATTATTATTATTATTATTATTACTTGCTAAGCTACAACCATAGTTGGAAAAGCAGGATGCTATAAGCCTAGGGGCCCCAACAGGGAAAATAGCCCAGGGAGGAAAGGAAACAAGGAAAAATAAAATATTTTGAAAACAGTAACAACAGTAAAATGAATATTTCCTATATAAACTATAACAATTTAACAAAACAGTGGAAGAGAAATTAGATAGAATTGTGTGTCCGATTGTACCCTCAAACAAGAGAACCTGACCCAAGACAGTGGAAGATCATAGTACAGAGGCTATGGCCCTACCCAAGACTAGGGAACAACGGTTTGATTTTGGAGTGTCTTTTTTTCTAGAAGAGCTACTTACCATGGCTAAAAGGTTTAAATAAATGAAAGCAGACATCAAGACTATTTCAGATGAATTTGATAAAAAGACCATGTATAGGAGAACCAATAATTCATGTGAAAGGATGGAAGAGACAGAAATAAGTGTCAACCGTTTAGTATTTGGAAGTTCTTGTGTGAGACCAAGAATCTTCTGTCAGATTAAAGGAAACAGTGAAGGAGAAAGTGTAAAATATGATTGTGGAAATATAAGGAAATGGAAAAAAAATGTTACTGAATTTGGAGTGCAATTAGAAAAGAGAGAAAAGTGTCAAGTAACATTATAGATGAATGTCAAGTTGATTCCAAAATGAAAGGAGATAATGTAAGGTCTTGTATAATATCACATGAGAAAGAGAGAGAGAGAGAGATTAGAGAGAGAGAGATAGAGAGAGAGAGAGACACTGAGAGAGAGAGAGAGAGAGAGAGAGAGAGAGAGAGTATATGTTATTTATGTGGTTTAGTGTACGATAGAGACCGAGGTAACACTGAAATTTGCAAGAGAAAAGAAAATATTTGTGTATGAGTTATATACCATTTAATTAACAATGCTGGATAGAGTATGTAGTGCTTGATAAAGGTCCCTATATTTTGAAAGTAATGCAAAAAAAGGGCAGCCCTGATAATGAGTTAAGATACTTATTAAATTAGCATGTCCAGCAATTAGATGGACAGACTCCCTTATACATATTTAGAGTGAAGACAATGGTAGGTGTTTCGAAAGCATGAGAAAAATACTAGAAGTTTATCAAGAACTGATTAATTATCTTTTATCTCAAAAGAGTTCTCTTGTTTGAGGGTATACTCTGGCACAATATTTAATTTCTTTTCCTCTTGTTTTGTTATTTTTTATATTTTGTATAGAAAATATTTATTTTAATGTTGTTACTGTTCTTGAAAGATTTTATTGTCCCTTGTTTCCTTTCCTCACTGAGCTATTTTCTCTGTTGGGCCCACAAGGGTTTATAGCATCCTGCTTTTCCAACTAGGGTTGTAGCTTAGCAATTAATAATAATAATAATAATAATAATAATAATAATAATAATAATAATAATAATGATAATAATTTCCATAGTACCAATATTGAGATAGACTGCAAGTGTGAGATACTACACATGCAGAAAACGGTGATGAGAAGTACATTTGGATGGTAAAAAATGGATTTATTCCTATAAGCATTGCAAAAAAGATGGCAGAATTACTGCACTTGTAACAAATAGATTGTAAAATAGTTTCTGAAAGGTACTGGTGCAGAAATTTCCTGGGGCTACCTTAGCTAGCGAATGTGTCAAGTGGTCAAAGAACTGGACAGACATATTTCACTTTAGGGAGAAAGGAAGTGGACATTGAACATAATGTGAATACACGTGAATAAATGAGAGTAAGTGTTTCAATGTCTAATGTTTGAAGTAGAAAAGAAAGTTCAGAAAATAATTTACAAGGACTGGTTGAGTGTTGGTAAAGAAAAAATAAAGTCTGAAACACCATATATTGGGTCAAGTAACTCTTACTTGAGGATATACTCGGGCACTATATTCTATCTAATTTATCTTTCTCTGGTTTTGTTTTGGTAACATTTTCATAGTTTATATTGGAAATATTTATTTTATTGTTGTTACTGTTATTAAAGTATTTTATTTTTCCCTGTTTCCTCTCCTCACTGGGCGATTTTCCCTGTTGGGGCCCCTGGACTTATCGCATCCTGCTTTTCCAACTAGGGTTGTAGGTTAGCAAGTAATAATAATAATAATAATAATAATAATAATAATAATAATAATAATAATAATAATAATAATAATAATAATAATAATAATAATAATAATGTAGAAATGAGAAGGGACAAAGTACTAAGGCAAGCAGGTAGTGAGAATTTGGAACACAGGTCACAAGAAATATTTTATTTGGATATCATTACTTTAATCTAAGAAGATTTAAAAATGAAACCATTTGAGAAAAATGCCGATTTCTATCAATTATCAGCCCTGTGTCATTTGCTGTTGAGGGAGGTAAGGAGATGTAATTGAAGAGAGAAAATATCCAAATAGCTTACGTATATAGAGATGACAGCCAGAGTATTATTGTAGAATAGTTGTCCTATAAAATAAATACTTTTGAAGGAGTAAACTTATTGGTAGGATGCTCAATTGATTATAGTTGAAATAAAATGAAAGCAGATGTTAAGACTATTATGGATAAATGTGATTAAAAAAAGTGTTTTTATTGGAGAACGAATAATTCATGCAAAAGAATGGCCAAACAAGAAAAGTGTCAACCAGTTAGTATCTGTAAGTTTCTATTTTAGGACCAAGAATTTTCTGTGAGATTGAATAAAAGAATAAAGGAATATGTGTAGAAACATGAATGTGGAAATAGAAGAAGAATTACTGCCAGATCTTTGATCAAACAGCTTCTATAACGTTTAAAAAGCTTACTGGATGAAATGTTACTTAATTTGGAATGCAATACAAAGAGACAGCAAATTAGAAATGAAAAATTCCAGATGAATAGAATACAAATTAGTCTAAAATGGAAAACGAAATGAGACAAAGTAAGGTCTTGTTTGATATCACAAGGGAGAAACATTACCCTATTTATGTGGTCCAGTGTGAAATACAGACAGAGGTATAAGATTCATTTGCAAGGGCATAAAATATGTTCGTGTTTGAGTTATACACAGTTGGATTAACAACATTGGATAGTGTAGATAGTGCTTGATCAGGTTCCCTATATCTTAAAGGTAATGCAACAAAGACAGTCATGATAATGAGTACTGGAATGATACCTCAAGAAGACACTTATTAAAGTAGTAAGGCAAGCAATTAGATGGACAGAGTCATTTGTATATTATTACTATTATCATTACTTGCTGAGCTACAACCTTAGTTGGTTGGGAAAACAGGATGCTATAAGCCCAGGGGCTCCAACCAGGAAAATAACCCAGTGAGGAAAGGAAACAATGAAAAAATATTCTAAGAACAGCAACACCACCAAATTAAGTATTTCCTATATAAACTATGAAACTTTTAACAAAATAAAAGGAAGAGAAATTAGATAGAATAGCGTGCCCGAGTGCACCCTCAAGACAGTGGTAGGTGTTTGAGAAGACATACAATGCCACTATTTGTAGGAATTAGATGGACAGACTACTTAACATATATCTAGGGTGAAGACAGTGGTAGGTGTTTGAGAAGACATACAATGCCACTATTTGTAGGAATTAGATGGACAGACTACTTAACATATATCTAGGGTGAAGACAGTGGTAGGTGTTTGAGAAGATCCACAATGCCACTATTTGTAGGAATTAGATGGACAGACTACTTAACATATATCTAGGGTGAAGACAGTGGTAGGTGTTTGAGAAGACATACAATGCCACTATTTGTAGGAATTAGATGGACAGACTACTTAACATATATCTAGGGTGAAGACAGTGGTAGGTGTTTGAGAAGATCCACAATGCCACTATTTGTAGGAATTAGATGGACAGACTACTTAACATATATCTAGGGTGAAGACAGTGGTAGGTGTTTGAGAAGTATATGAGAAAAATCTTAGATGCCTTTCCAGGATAAACTCTATATCATTTACTGTTTATCTTAATAATGGAAGGAGAAGCATAGACATGTTGAAGTGGAGGAGAAAAATGTAGAGATGAATGTGCTAAACATAAGCAAAACAGATCCTATGATGACTGGAAAGGAAGGATATCAAATAGAAGATAGGAGAGCTGCTTAAAGGATGCTGTGAGTAATGGGTAGAAACGAATTCAGGAGATGCTAAGGATCATAAAATGAGTAAAAGCATATGATGCAGTCCTTTTAGATGTTAATTATTTTTGTTGTAATTGGGGAAAAACAAGAGAGAATACTAAATGTTTAAATGATCTTCGAGATAAGGCAATACGGGTGTTCTCAATATATCAACCTTAATCTGGGACACCAGGACGTGAACAGGAAAACCTTCCAGAAAGGTTACCAGGATCAGTAATGGGTAAGACAAATGAACTTGATTAGAAGACGAGATAAAGAAGCCTACAACTAAATAAAATTTCCTCTTGTTAGGGGTAGAAGAGACTCTTTAGCTATGGCAAGCAGCTCTTCTATGAGGACACTCCAAAGGTAAACCATTGTTCTCTAGTATAGGGTAGTGCCATAACCTCTGTCCCATGGTCTTCCACTGTCTTGGGTCAGAGTATTCTTGCTTGAGGGTAAAAAGGGTACACTCGAGCACACTATGCTATCTTATTTTTCTTCCTCCTTTTTGTTAAACTTTTTATAGTTTATACAGGAGATATTTATTTTAATGTTACTCCTAAAATATTTTATTTTCCCTTTTTCCTCTCCTCACTGGGCTATTTTTCCTGTTGGCCCCCTCCTGGGCTTATAGCATCCTGCTTTTCCAACTAGGGTTGTAGCTTAGCAAGTAGTAGTAGTAGTAGTAGTAGTAGTAGTAGTAGTAGTAGTAGTAGTAGTAGTAGTAGTAATAATAATAATAATAATAATAATAATAATAATAACAATGTAACAGGAGATAATTGAAAACTCAAAAGAATGGAGACGTTCAACAGATTGGACTCATAGTAATAAAAACAGTCAGCATTAAGATGAGGATTACCTTGCTGTATCAGTTGGTCCTAAGAGCTGATTATTTGATAATGATGGATAGAAAAGTTGGTAGACACTTTAGATCTGTGTTTATGCCAGAAGGACAGATTTATTTTAAGGATTTCGATGTTATTGTTTGAGAGTGGGCTGAGTAGACAAGAGATTTCACGAGTTACTAGTTTGCTGTTGCTATTGAATCAAGGAAATTAGTAATGGGAGAAGTTTTGCAAGAGAACACAGCAAATCAGACTGATGTTATGTGACAAAGTGTTAAAAGGAAGATGGATAGATATAGATATATGCTGCAGTATATAAACTTTTCAAGAGATCGTTGTTGGCTGTGTAAGAATATAGTTCAGTTGTGTGTGAATTATCGATTGTTAAACCTTGCTGCGTATCATTGTTAACAGTCTGCAAGAAAGTGAGCAAGTTGTGCATGTTTGGTCCTTGAATTGTGCTAATTATAATAGGGTTACCGATAGGAACTTATGATAGTAGAGCAAGATGGCTGTATATGAGAATGTCAGGAAGAGAATGTCGAGTAAAAGAAATGGATTTTATTCCTGCAATCATTGAAAGGAAATGGTAGAATGACTGCACTAGTTCAAATAAATTGTGAAATGTTGCTATGATAGATACAGTTGCCAAGATTTCCTCGAACTATGTCTGATAGATATATTGGTAGAATGGTCTATTCAGAGAAAATGTTGTGTAATAATGCCCTGAAATGAATTGGGATATATTTCAGTTTAATAAGTATACTTAGAGAAAACTTCAAGTATATTAATGCTTAGAACTGGACATGCAAATATTTCTGCTTAGGAAGAAGGGATATTGGCAGTAAACCTAAGAATAGGGAAGTATAGAGGAAAGTGGATATAAGTTTAAGTTGTGATGATGTATACTGTGTGTGTTCTAAAAAAAAATGGCTGAAAATGTAATTATGTTCAAATGAGTTGTTATTGCCTGGAATATAGACTTGAAAATAGATTTATAAAAGTAGCTAGTTGTGTAAAACAAGAGAATATTCTGAGAATTATTATTATTATTATTATTATTATTATTATTATTATTATTATTATTATTACTAGCCAAGCTACAGCCCTAGTTGGAAAAATAAGATGATATAAGCCCAAGGGTTCCAACAGGGAAAAATAGCCCAGTGAGGAAAGGAAATAAGGAAATAAACGATGAGAAAAAATAAAAAAAAATATTTTCAAAACTGTAACAAAACCAAAACAGATATGACATATATAAACTATTAAAAGACTTATGCCACCATTAAAAGAAAATTATACAAGAATAGGCAGAAACAGAAATGGATACTGAATAGTTGATGGATAATCAATGTAAATGTATAGAGCAATACTAGTGGTGACTGATTAGAAAGCTAAAGTATAACTATGGCAGTGGCTGTCTAGGTAATGCTAAGGTGTGAAGAGTCAGCTTAAGACGATGTACAAATATTAATAGATGGTATCACCTTGGTATCACTAATCAAAGTAAGGGATTTCAAACCAAAAAACCTATTGAAAGGAGCCATTTGGGGAAGATGTAAGTGGATGACTCTGTGAGGGGAAGAAGGTCAGGTTTTGGATATTAAGTTAAAGAATGCGAACGTAGTAAAAACATGGTACCTAAAACCATACACATATACCTAGGGAGCACAGATCCCATGTAGTGTTAAAGTTTGGTGTCATTCTTCATAAACTAGGGTTCCTATAGAATGCCTTTTGCTTAGCCAGGTTTACAGGAATTTAGAAGGACTTGTACGCAGAGGGAGTTTCAAGGTGACCCTTAAGCTAATTTTTGTCAGTTTTAATCATCATCATTATCATCTCCTATGCCTATTGATGACACCAAGAGCAGAAAAGGCATTAACCGAGTGGAGAGCTGTAAATAGTAGATTGTTACAAGCAAAGTTCAAATCAAAGCAGTGAAATATGAGTATTACAGTTTGCTGTAACCCAACGAATGATTCCCCTGAAGAAAGGTAAAGATGAATACTATGAAGGACTGCAGAGTTTAATGGATGAGATCCCAGAGAGAGGTGTGAAAATTGTGATTGGCGACTTCAATGCTAAAGTTGGAAGGAATAATCAAGGGATAGAGAATGTGATGGGTGTCGAGTGTCTTGGCGAAGTTGCAAATGAAAATGGAGCACATTTCATAAGTTTCTGTTCAGCAAACAATCTTGTTGGTTTTTATGGTACAAAAATTAGGTGGTCATTGTCTTCCATGAAATTGCAATGTGTATTCATGACATTTGAAGCTGTTATGGTAATACTAAATGCAATCTAGAAGAATATACTTCACGGTATTTGCAATATACCACATTAACAGGTGGATATAATTCAGTTTCACAAATTTATTAGTTTAATATTATGTGTTTTATTTTATCATATTGAATATTTCCTAGTGCACCATACTTGAAAGTACTTCTTCAGAGCATTTATTTGATATACAAGACTTTATTGTACTGTTAATAACATGACAATAAAAAGGAAATATCACCATACTGTGTCATATGACAATAGAGGGATGTTTCCAGCATTGATTTTCAGAGAGATTCACCACACAAAAAATAGTGATATAATTGCTAGGAAGGCATATCATTGCAAATTTGATATTTCATATATGACTTCATTATCCTAACATAATAATGAAAATAAGATATTACACAGTGTGTCATGGAAATATTTTTATTTTATAGAAATCTTAATAATTAGCTTTATAGCAGAAAATATCGATATAATTAGTAAGAACTGTTAAATTGTATTTCCTATCATTTTCCTTATGGATTTTTGAGATATAAAAAAAGTCAGTGCTTATTAATATTTGTCAGTATCAACGATCAAGTATATTTCGCTTGAGCAAAATGGTGCTTTCCATTGACAATGACAGCTAAGAAAAAAATATTCTTGCTGCAGATAATTTCCAACACATCGATTTTTGCACATTACCTTTACTCGGAGTTACATTTTTTCTCGTGTAAACTGGAGTCAGATTTTTTTTTTTTTTTTTTGAGGAGATTAGCCATTTGATGTTGTCAATAACTTTTGTGTTAAGTCAAGTATGAGAACTTTATCATGGTCGTTGCAACAGCAAAACAATTAATATATTTTAGAAGAACATCCTCTGGTGGTGGAAGACTGAGCAGTAGTCCTGATTTACACCAGCAACTCCATCAAAGATTGTTCAGTGCCATCTGCTACACAAACTACTAAGGACAGGCAAGACTGTATGGTTCTTGAACAGAAATACAACACTGAAGTGAACCAAAGCCATGTATACCTGTGGGATCACATTGACACTAAAGATACAAATGAAATGGCTTTCCACAAAACCCAAGTTTGCTAAAAATATTGTTAAGTTGAAGAGAGTGCTTCATATGAACACTAGTATTGAGACACCACCCAAAAATCATAAATTTGGATCGGTTATCGTGACAAGGATTAGCAGACCATCACAGAAATGGTCAACCTATTCCAAGAGCTTACTGTAGAAAGATTGGTTTGCATATCATATAGAGTTTGTGCTTCCAAAGAATCTCATAGTGACTTGAATCAAGTCAATTGGAGGAAAAGTCTAAATACTTGCCTCCTTGAAAGTGAAGGTAAACAATTGTGAGAAAGACTTTTAAGAAAGAAAAAGTTAAGTAGTTTTCAGAAACATATCTGCTTCAGATAGTTTCTCAGGTGGTAACTGCTGAAGAATATGACTGTACTGAAATTCAAATCCTCCTTATTTGACTTTGAGGGCAGAATGAGAAAAGTAAACAAAATGAAAGTAATATTGGAAGCGACACAAAATGTCTAGATACATTACCCAAGGTAACAATCAACACTTCTGTCACTGTCGATGCCATATATGCAACCCACAGGTGGCCATTTCATCAAAAAAATCAAAGACGTAGAACAACGCTACAGATACATCCTTCTTCGAGATGTCCCAATGAACATCATATATTCACTCTTGCTCTGCTAAATATGGTCAACTTCCCAGTCAAAGTGCAATTGAAAAGACAAGGCAAACAAATCAGGATTACAGGAGCTATATAATATCCAGAATCACTTTTCAGTGCCTACCTTCAGGGATTTTGTTTTGTCCAGTTCATCTCGACTTGTCTCATGTCTTTATAAAGAAGTAAAAAATAATATTTTTTTTTTTTTTTTTTTTTTTTTTTTTTAAGAAAAGATCACCACACTTGGACCAACTCGCATGGAAGCTGGCAATCGAACCATCCTCCATACAATTTACAGTGCTGAAGAATTAGGTGCAAATCGTATTGTCATTCCTTCCAATGGCATAGATGTTATCATTCTGGTAATCTGTTACTTTGCAATATCAACTTCCTTGACCAATTTATGAGTTTTAACAGATCTTAAGACATTTATCCGTAGCCATGATACATTCATTTAAACAGATAAGGACAAATGCAACTTGTTACCATTCTTTTATGCATTTCCAGGTAAAGATGAAGATATTGTTCTACTGACTTGGCAAAAAGAAGTTATGGAAATGTCTAGGGCAGATGCTTTTTAATCCCCTGAAATTATTTGCAAAAGATATGCAGTTGCAGATTATCAGTGCCGAACTGATGCAATCTTGCCTGTCCTTAGTAGTGCATGCATCAGGGGGCATTGAACTATCATTGGTTGAATTGCAGATACAAACTTTTCTAACAGCAAAATCCAGACTATTAAAGCCTTCCACAAGCAGAAGATGCTCTTCTACAACATACTCAAAATTCAGCTATTGCAACAATCATAAGCAAGTCCTCACGTAAAGCAAACCTAGAATGGTTAACTGTACATCTTATGGCTGTTCTCTGCGAAAAAAATCTCTGCAACACTGACTCCAGTATCACAGCTAATCTGGGAATAAGTTTGAGGTGTATGTGCAAAAATCAGCGTGCGGAGATTTGTGTCTGCAGCAAGAATAAAAATGTTCCTTTTCTTGGCTGTCACTGTCAAAGAAAGGCACCAACTTTTTCAAGGGCTATATACAGACGAAGCTGATTCTTGCTAATAACAAACATTGACTTTTTTGTATTTAAGAAATTCGTAAGAAACCGACAATAAAATGCATTTTAAAAGTTCTTACTAATAGTATACAAAAATTCTTTTGTGGTTTGTTGAAGCAAAATATAAAAATTTCTACAAAACTCAAATCTTTTGATTGCCTTACGACACAAATGTGCATATTTTCTCTTCATTTTCCTGTTATTAAGAGAACAACAAAGTCTTATATTGTAAATCAAATTGATACTTTAAATATGTCCTTCCAAAGGATGTACAAATTATGTAACAGGACGTACTAGTACATTTTATGTACTATTACTATATAACAGAAATATTACAACAATATTTTCGAAAACCGACTCTATATACACCTGATAATGTAGTCTTTGGCAAGTACCGTAGATGCTGAAATGTAATGTAATGGATATTTAAAGAAAGTAAAAATAATTCTTCTATCTTTGATTAGCATTGCGATAACAGCTTAAACTGTCATGGTTAGACAAAGTAATTTATTGGAAAACGATGATATTACTTATTTTCTATTGCAGCAAAACTGGCAAAAAATTAGCTTATGAGTCATCTCAAAACTATCCCTATGTAGACGTCTCTACGAAATTCTCAGAAGCTTGACCAAGCAAAATGCATTCTATAAGGACCCTAGTTTACGAAAAATGACACCAAACTTTGACAGCACAAGGTATCCATTCAACGCTCTCTTGCTCCCCTGGTAATATGCAGAGCACACAGTGAGTGAGAGAGAGAGAGAGAGAGAGAGAGAGAGAGAGAGAGAGAGAGAGAGAGAGAGAGAGAGAGAGAGCAGCATTTAAAAAGAAAATATCTTTCAGAACCTGAAAGATGAAAGGAGATAGGATACTAACACACTCGTGTCAACCAAGGTCCTCGGAAGAAAAAATGTTATTATTACTTGCTAAGCTACAACCCTAGTTGGAAAATCAGCTTGCCCAGGGGCTCAAACAGGGAAAATAGCCCAGTGAGGAAAGCAAACAATGAAAAATATATTTCGAAAACAATAACATTAAAATAAACATTTCCTATATAAACTATACAAATTTTAACAAAAGAAGAGGAAGAGAAATAACAGAGAAGTGTGTGTCCGATTGTACCCTCAAGCAAGAGAACTCTAACCCAAGACGGTGAAAACACATGATACATAGGCTATGGCACTACCCAAGACTAGAAAACAATGGTTTGATTTTGGAGTGTCCTTCTCCTAGAAGAGCTGCTTACCATAGCTAAAAAGTCTCTTCTACCCTTACCAAAGGTAAAAGCAATACAATAACTGTTGAATAAATAAATCATATAAGATATTTGGACATAGGTATATCATTATCATCGGGAGAATGCTAATGTGGAACTTGAGGTGGGAGAATTTAAGTAGAATATGATGAGTAAAACAATTTTTTAAGTATAAAAAATGACAGGGACATATCGTAGTTTGGAAGGTAGTAAAATTATTTGTAAAAATGGAGGATATGCAGGACCCACATAGTGATGGGTCCTGAGGATATGCACTTCTGCTGTTGTGTGAGATGAAGAAATATCTTTTTCTATTGTGATTTATTTTTTCATTGAAAAGTATATCTCTGGATGACGAAAATAAATTGTAGTTGAAATGAAATAGAATACAGTATATATAAGCATTTAGAAATGTTTGTAGCCAATATTGCAGGTGTAACACGTGAAAATGAATAGCCCCAACCATATATCTCTAATGATTAGAAGCCTTGAAATAATATATAGAAGGATATGTAGAGTACACAGCTTCCAAAGATTTTATGGGTATGTTTCTAGAAGTAAATGTATTTTGTAATTGGGTGCATGCAGATGTCTGCGATTGTTTATTTGTGGATTATTATTATTATTATTATTATTATTATTATTATTATTATTATTATTATTATTATTACTTGCTTAACTACAAGCCTAGTTGAAAAAGCAGGATGCTTTAAGCACAGGGGCTCCAACATGTAAAATAGCCCAGTGAAGAAAGGAAACTAGGAAAATAAAATATTTGAAGAACAGCAGCAGCAACAAAATAAATATTTCCTATATAAACTATAAAAACAACAAAATAAGAAGAAGAGAAATAAGATAGAATAGTGTGCCTGAGGGTAAAGAGAGTAGCATATCTATTTGATGGGTTCATATTTATTGGAGAGACTGCAGTATGTTTATAAAATTGGATGTACAAAAGAAAATATGGGAAAGTATATACAAGTAGGAAACAAGCAAGAAGTGATGTGTGCTGTGGAGGGTATATTTCAGGTTATGTGATAAATGGTGAAATTCAGCAAGTAGAATGAGAATACTAAAAACTGTTTGGCCAAATTAGATTGAATACTAAAACTTCTTATACTGTGGGAAAGAACAAGAGCTCCGAGTTATGGAGATGAGGACTTGGAAAAGTCCCCGGTGTACGAGTGAGCTAGTTTTGAGTCAGGATCCCCTTATACATCAGAAACCCCAGTCACTTTTGGTTGTATGTTGCGAGAGAGAGATTGAGCCAAGTGAGAGTCCACTGAATAGTCCAATAGTACCTGTGTGGAAGCTGGATGAAAGATGGTAAATGTGTATGGCTTTTATAAAGGTCAATGAGGTTACTGTGAAATATAGGTTTCTAATGTGTGATGTATCAGGGCTTATACACAGTAGTATGCATGGGATGAAAGTGTTTACTATAGTAGATCTAGTTCGTATTAGCAAATGCCAGTAACGAAAAGATCAACCACTGCCTTATAAGAGCTAAAGCACACAATAGTTTAAAAATTAGATTGACTAATGTACTGCTGCTTTTCAAAGAACGTTGTAAATCAATTGAAGGACATATGATTTATAGTGCAGTGTTAGGGAAGTTGGAAGAGGTAAGAGTGAAAGTATAAAAAATAGAGTGGTTTGCTGAAGGTGTGTGTTTTTGGGACAGTGTATGCATCTAGATTTAAAAAAGGCTGAAAATTTTGTTAAGCAAAGGCAAGAGTTAACTAAAACAAGGACAGTGAGAGTTGAGAGATGTTTTAGGATTAATCTAATTTGTAACACTGGAGAATGCACTCAGTATTTGAGTGGTGCTCATTATAAATAGATTCTAGAGAAGTAGTATTATGGATCGTAATTATGAGTCAAGTGATTTGGATGAGATGTCCAAATTATTAGATGAAAAATAAAAAAAAAAATAAAAAAAAAAAACGGATTTTTAGTGAAGCGAAAAATCTATTTTTGGGTGAGATGGCCATGTCGTCCTGATGGAAGGTTCCTTCAGTAGCTTCCTTCGGATATATACAACTACGGAAGTTATATATATATCCAAAGGAAGCTACTGAAGGAACCTTCCATCAGGACGACATGGCTTGAGCCCAAAAAATGTGTTTGTTTGGATAATCCAAAATAGGTCTGCATTTTTGTATATGGTAATGGTGTTCCCATTTCTGAATGGAGCAGTACGTTAGGAGAAATTAGGAGATTTGCAAGTTCGTTGTGGGATAGTATATGGAGATGATTTGGGCATACTCTTCGCACTTCCCAAGAGAGATTAGTTCACCAAACGTTCAGCTGGGGTCTACAAGGCACTAGAAGAATTGGAAGACCAGACCTACATGGCTGAGGATTATGAAGCGCAAAGTAGATGATGAATGAAGAAGTATTAAATTAAAGGCTCAAGAGAGAGACAACTGTGAAATCTAACAGAAGTATATGTAAGCATATTTTTCTGTGAATAGTGCAATCACAATGTGTATAATTGTGCATGAAACACATGAACATATGGGTAGGTTCAAGTTGAGACAATGTATGAAAAAAGACTTTCACCATTTTTAGTAGGATCTCAATGACTGCCATGACAAAGGGCTTAGGGATTTTTGCAATTAAAAGGGAAAGAAGCATATGTTTAGGATAGCTCATTTGGGTGAGGGAAGACTGGAATAATTAGAATGAATTTCTCAAATTTGGTTTGTGTTAATGTATTTTATGATACTCTAAGAGTGCATAGTACCTAAAATAAAATGGTCACATTTCCATATGAACACCTTACCTGTAATTAGTGAAGTGAATCTCACCAGTGCTGTTAACGTATCTTCTTGAAAATGTGGAACATACTGCTAATTCTGAAAGAAAGTAAATGAATTAGAGTTCTTATACTTTTAGCTGAATTACAGTTTAGACATTGCACATATAACACATTATTATTATTATTATTATTATCATTATTATTATTATTATTATTATTATTATTATCATTATTAATTATTATTATTATCATAACTATTATTATCATAACTATTATTATCATCATTATTATAATCATTATTATTATAATCATCATTATTATAATTATCATTATCATCATCATTATTATTATTATTATTATTATTATTATGAACTATTCAAGTTCCACCTATTCAACTACCTGATTAAGAAAATCATCCCACAGTCTGGTTCACAGCTGGAATAAAACTTCTAGAATACTGCGTATTATTGAGCTTTTTGATGGAGAAGGCAAGACTATTAGAATTAACTACATACTATCTAGTATTACGAGCAGCATGGTACTGTTCAGGAAGATCTGGATGCAAAGATTGGTCAGAGTTATGAAAAATTTTATACATTATGCATAATGAACTAGCTGAACGACTGTGCCAGAGATTAATATCTAGATCAAGAATAAGAAATTCAATAAACTGCCACTTCTTGTCCAATAAATTAAGATGAGAAACAGCAGCTGAAGACCAGACATGAGAACAATATTCGAAACAAGGTAGAATGAAAGAATTAAAACACTTCTTCAGAATAGATTATCATAAAATTTTAAGACTTTCTCAATAGGCTATTAATTGTTCAATTGAAAAACTTATTGAAAATGTTTCTCAAAAGTAAATTTGCTACAAGAATCACACCCAAACTTTAAAGAGTCGTATTTAGTTAAAGAAACATTATCAATGCAGAAATCTGGATGTTGAGGTGACAGTCTTCGACCTACTTACAATCAAACCTAGAGTTTTGTTAGGGTTCAACTTCGTGCCCCATAATTTGTACCATATACTAATTGTACCTAGTTCTCTACCTAGAGATTCAGCAACCCAAGATCTACATTCAGAAGATTATATTGAAGCAAAAAATCTATACTTGCAACAAACTTAGAGTTCTAGGCGAAACCACATGTGTATAGAGTACGAGAAGTAATGGGCCAAGAACACTACCCTGAGAAACACCGGATATATTCCTTTACTCAATATGGTGCCCATCAACAACTCCTCTTTGCAATATATTACTTAAGAATTAAATAATAATGGTAAATAAAGACACCCCACTCCCAACTGTTTAAGTTTGAAAAGAAGTGCCTCATGATTAACAAGGTTTAAGGCAGCACTAAAATTGATGCCAATCATATGAACTCTCTTATCACAATCAAGGGATTTCTGTACAGCATTGGAGATTATAAGAAGGGGCATCACATGCTCCAAGGCCTCTCAAAGCCTAATTTCAGACTAGGGAACAAATGATCAATCTCAGCATTCATATCTAGACAATTTGCCAAAAGACATTCAAAAACTTTATATAAAATGGGGGCGACGGAAAATGGGCGGTAATCACAGCTTGACTAAAGCTACCGCAAATACATTTACATAATAGAGTAACATTACCAATCTTCAACAAGTGCTAAAAGATCCTTATCCTAACTTGTGGGAAATAACAGTTAACTTTGGAGTTAAGAAATCTACAGTCTTTATAAAAAGCAAAGGAAAAATACCATTTGGGTCTACACCTCCATAAGCATCAAGGTCATTCATTCTAGAGCTTTAATTTCACGAGATCAAAGAGCTAAGTTAGTTAGTTCAGCCTCAGGAAAACAGGAATGCGGAAGACCAAGTTTCTCATTACTCTGTTTACTGTCAAACACATCAGCCAAAAGTGTTACCTTTTGCTTTGGACAATGCGTGACTGAGCTAGTTGTTTTAAGGAAAGGAGGAATTGTTGCGTCTGCACCAAAGAGTGCAGATTTAAGGGTAGACCACCACTTATGCTCCTGTGTTGTACCAGAAAGGGCGTCTTTTCTAGTTAAATTGTATCCCTTTTCAGTTGAAGCATAAACTCTGAACATCAGTTCTTACCTGAGTATAGTTATTCAAAGTCAAATCTGATCTGTTACCCTGCTAAAGATGATAGGCCTCCTGCCTCTCCAAATGACCACGTCAACAATCATCATTAAAACATGGTTTGTCCTTCACTCGGTACCTTAACGCATCTAAAGTGCTACGCTTACCGATTATGTTGACTAGATTATTATTATTACTTGCTAAGCTACAATCCTAGTTGGGAAAGCAGAATGCTATAAGCTCGAGGACTCAGACAAGGAAAATAGCCCAAATAGGCTCAACACTACTATACAATTGTGACCAATTCATGTTAAAAAAAATCACTTATATGTCATTCCAGTCTGAGATTTTATATAAATCTTACATCAAAATATACATTAGGGACAGGTTGTTCTGTCTTTACCACTAATGAAATCAAAGCATGATCAGATGACCCAAAAGGAAAATCAACCTTACTTGTTATAACGACAGGGATGTCGGTGTATACGAGGGCCAGGCAGCTACCAGACCTGTGAGTAGCTTTACTTTAGCCAGGGTCCTAGGAGGCCAATCAGAACTCACGTGCGACAGGGAGCAAACCCAAGATAAGTTGGACAGCAAGATGAAAGAAGGCAAGTGGGAACTGTGATATAGTTGAAGTGCATTTGTACTTAACAGCTGGTTGGCGATCTTACTCCATCAGATCTGGGAAAGGGAAAACAGATGAGCAGTCTTTTATTTTCAGGTATAAAAGTCAATTTCAAGGCGATAGCCAATAATCACTTTTGTGTTGGACGCTATTATTATTATTATTATTATTATTATTATTATTATTATTATTATTATTATTATTATTATTATTATTATTATTATTATACAGTTCAAAGGCTACCACAACTAAAACCTCCCCTCCTTGTCAACCCAGGAAGGAGGAGGAGAGAATCTCTCCTCCTATTTCCTGTAGTGCCTGCCCTGGCAGTGTGCTGATAGCCAGCTTTCACAGCCATGACACACTGCTGCCTGATTTGTCTCGTTGCTAAACTGGTGTTCTGATAAGTTACAACCTGGGTAGGAAAAACTGACTGGGTATCTCACCCTGATTCTCAGACTTTATAGCTCACTAGACATGCACAACACTTCACCATTGGAAACGAAGTCATTAATGCAGACTGGCATGTTTCTCCCTTGACATAAAACATTGCACAATAGATTACTGTTATTATCATTACTAAGATACAACTCTAGTTGGAAAAGCAGGATGCTACAAGCCCAAAAGTTCCAACAGGGAAAATAGCCCAGTGAGGAAAGGAAATATGGAAATAAACTATATGAAAAGTAGTGACTATAATAGATCTTAAGATAAATCTGGCATATATCAACTATAAAGAGAGAGTTGTGTCAGCCTGTTGAACATAAAAACATTCGCTTTAAGTTTGAACATCTGAAGTTACAAAGATTCAACTGTCTTTCCACTGTATAGTCATAGCTGGAATAAAGCTTCTAGAATATTGTGTAGTATTGACCTTCATTGCGATTTAGAGGGCAAGTCTGTTGGAACTAATAACATAAAAAGTAGTTTATATTTAAGGACTTCAGTATACTTAAGCTGATCTTGCAACGTCTCTACTTGCAAACCTACCCAATTTATTTAATGATGCTCTGTGCTGGCAGACCACATCTCCCTATCAGAACTGATCAGGGAAACCCTTTGCACACCTGAACACATTAAAACACAAAACATGACTTCATAAGCAGCACATCAAACTCTGATATAAACAAACAGTTCAAAGACCTTGTTATATATGCAACAGTACTCCCAAAATCCTATCAAGCAATGCCTTTCTTTGTCTTGCAAGCAATTGCAATCATAAAAACTAGATCTAGAAGAATCGATGAGCAATTAAGAAAACACTGATATGCATATACCTTAAGTTCAATCTTGTACATTAGGGTTAAAATCTCACTTGAAGATGTAAACTTAATATTATTATTACTTGCTAAGCTACAACCCTAGTTGGAAAAGCAGGATACTATAAGCCCAAGGGGTCCAACAGAGAAAATAACCCTGTGAGGAAAGGAAAAAAAGAAATTTCAACAAAATATTTTAAGAGTAACAACATTAAAATAAATATCTTCTACATAAACCATGAAAAACTTAACAAAACAAGAGGAAGAGAAATAAGATAGAATAGTGTGCCCGAGTTTACCATCAAGCAAGAGAACTCTAACCAAAGACAGTGGAAGACCATGGTATAGAGGCTATGGCACTACCTTCTCCTTCTCCTAAAAGAGCTGCTTACCACAGCTAATGTTCCTCTTCTACCCTTACCAAGAGGAAAGTAGCCACTGAACAATTAAGAGTGCAGTAACCTCTAAAGTGAAGAAGAATTGTCAACAATAAGAAAATATATCATAGCAACACTTGGTGGGATCCCTCAATCAAACAGGAAAGTAAGAGTTCTTGCTCAGCTCAGCAAATGAATACGGCTAGACGTGTTATCCTACCCCTCTAAAGACTGCATTTATCAATTGAGATCATTAGCTCCAGGGGAAAGGGCTCAAGCACTGCCAAGGGAATATACATACGTTCTACTACATAGTGTATTA
>NW_027171920.1:12500-25000 GCF_036898095.1 Palaemon carinicauda
ATACCGTTACAGTGTACGAGCGTATATGAAGTGAGTTCTGTAAAATATATATCCCTTCCTGAGTGGGGATACCTTATTGTGATAAAAAGCAACAACATCATTGTTTACGAGCGTGTATGAAACAGATGTGGTGCAGTATATATCCTTTTCTGAGATGGGATACCTTATCATTTGAAAGCTTCTGTGTAGAGCCATGATCAGCAAAACTGTACAAGTTAGGGTCACCCATATTAGGATGGTTTGCTGTGGAGATCACACAAAAGTCTGTAACCATTACTAATTTGCAGTGACCAGAGTGGTTATGAATATGGTCAAACCTCATACAAAATCAAGACGAAGACTATACAATGTAAAATCTAACTTCTTTCATGAAATGTAGACTTGGAGATGATTAATGCAACGCAAGTTTTTTTTTTTCCTAATCATAAAAAATATTAATATATCAAAAGTCAGAATGGAAAAAAAAGTGTAGCACAGAAAAATATAACAAGTTGATAAATTTAAGGGAAATTCGGTAAAATTTCCTGAGATTGAATTCATTATAAATCATTTGAAAACAGTTTTATTACCTCTGCCAATGAGGTTACAAGATCGAGTCGGTTTATTTATCTACTTATACAGTTATATGTCTGTGTCTCTGTCTGTCTGTGGAAAGTATTACGTCAGAACTGCCTGACTGATTTTGACAAAAAATCCACCATACATAGATCTTAGGACTTAGGGCATGGATGACTTCATCAGCTTTTGGAAAGGATTTGGTTCCCAGTCAGAGATTTCAGATCCGGATTTTCATTTTATACCATTTTAAAGATCACATTAAAGCTAATGGACAGATTATGACAAAACTGGATTCTCATAAAATTTCTACAATTGATCGATATTATGCCTAGAAAAAAAAAAGCATGGAATTTTGCAGGTCACACGGATCAATATCATGATTCTGGGTCAACATAGCACTTTTCACTATCTACAATCAGCATATGAAATGGGGATTTGCTGTTTGTAGACTTTAGGTAAATGTTACAGTATGGTATAATCCTCCAAGGTCACCATACGGCAAAAGAAATATACGTTTTGTCAACAGACTTGAGTAAAATATTGGTCGTATTCATTGATGGAGTCTGAAATTTCTGATTCCTCTGGTTTTCTATGCAATTAGCTTGAGAAACCTACGATAGTAAATGAACTATTAGATAGATAAAAGTATTAACCCAGCCAGTAAGAGGGGGCAAGGTAGCCTCAACTTGGAGCCAGTCCCAAGCCTGGGTAAAAGGGGAGGGTTGACGGTAGTAAAGGCATCCAGCCATGAAAAATTAGCCAAAACCAATATGGCCAGTTGAGATTGCGAAATTAGAATTAATGCTAAGGCGTTCCCCTTGGGACCTCGCCTGATCACTTCGAAAAATCGGCAAAGGCTATCCTATCTTGGGCGGGCTGGGTTAAAGAGGCAAGCTCAGAGGAAAATATCTGAGGAGAGGATGAGAGTAGCAACTCTGAATGTCGGGAAAATGACTGGAAAAGGGCGAGAGCTGGTTGACCTCATGGAGAGAAGGAAGATTGGAGTACTGTGTGTGCAGGAGACCAGGTGGAAGTGAAATAAGCAAAGAGAACTAGGCAAAGGTTGTAGATTTTATTACAGTGGAGCAAATATGGAAGGAAGAAATGATGTAGGAATAATATTATCAAAAGATTTGAAGGAAAGTTTGATTGGAGTGAATAGGAAAAATGACAGAATTATAAGTTTAAAGCTGGCTCTAGGAGCAACAATAGTCAATGCGGTGTGTGCCTATGCCCCGCAAACTGGATGTGAATAGGAAGAGAAGGATATATTCTGGAAGGAGATTGACCAGAAGCTTAGAATAATCCTACAAGGGAAAGGGTAATTATAGGAGGAGATCTGAATGGCCACTTAGGAATTAGTAGGGAAGGGATAGAGAGAGTGCATGGAGGATGGGATGTGGGCTAGAGAAATGATGCGGGCGAAACAGTGATTGATTTTGCACCGGCTTTTGACCTAGCAATGATAAAAACCTTTTTTCAGAAAAAGATTAACAAACTGATTACTTACAGTAGCGGTGGCAGGGAGAGCCAGATAGATTTGCTGCTGTGTAAGAGAGATCATCTGACGGAGGTTAGAAACTGCCAGGTGATAATTGGGGAGAGTGTAGCAACGCAACACAAGGTTAGTGGTAATTGATTGCAGACTAAGGAGTTATAAGAAAAGAAAAAAGACGAGAATGGACCCAAAGATTAAGTGGTGGAAATTGAAAAAGGCAGAACTGAGAATCTTGTTTAAGGAAAGAGTGCTGGAAGCAGTAAGGTTACATGAGGATGTATAAAAATGGTGGACCGAGAATAGTAAAGTGATTCTAAGGATCGGTGGGGATGTACTTGGAAAGTTATCAGGAAGAAGACCCCCTAATGAAAAAGAATTGTGGTGGTGCAATGATAAGGTGCAAGAACGGGTAAAAACCAAGAAAGAAGCCAAGAAGAAGGCAGATCTATCAGGTCAAGAGCAGGATAAAGAAAACTACAAGCAGGCAAAGAAAGAAGCAAGAAGAGCAGCAGCAAAGGCGAAGGCAGAGACATTAAATGAAGTGTATAAAGAGATGGAAACACCAGAAGGAGAGAAGAAAATACTGCGAATTGCTAAGGTTCGAGATGCTGCATTTAAAGACCTGACGCAGATAAGGCAAATAAAAGATAGCCATGGTATAGTTCTAGCAGAAGAGACTGAAATTAAAAGAAGATGGAAAACTTATTTTGAAGGACTATTGAATGGAAACCTAAGAACAGTATTTGAAGATGAACTCCCAAACGAGGAAGTTACCATAGGAATGACTAGAAGAAAAGTAGAATAAGCAGTAAAGAAGATGAAAAATAGTAAAGGATAACCTTCGATCAAAGGGATTAACCGGTGATGAAGTGGGGGACAGAGGAAGATGGAGAGCTCTGGCCAGAAACATCGACCCCACATAAAAGTGGGAAAAGGTACAAAAGAAGAAGAAGAAGAAGAAGAAGAAGAAGAAGAAGAAGAAGAAGAAAGAGAAGAAGAAGAAGATAGATAGATAGATAAAAGTATTGTCGAGGAAGATGCCTTTGAATCATATATTTGGTACATTAATATAGAATATATATCAAATATGATGTTCTTTTTAGGGCAGACTGCTTCATGCAACTAACAGGCTTTTGTTGTTAATCCATTATAATTGTATTGCTTTTAAAATTATGAAAAGATGTTTTCGAAATTTTCAAAGCTAGCCGAAAGCCACATTTCTGAAGAACAAAAGAATTATATTAGATAACTGGAAAGAAGACCAGAAAACTTATACCGAAAGCTTGTCTTGCTGATTAGCATTATTATCCTTTGTTTTCCGTCGTTACTGTTACCTAACAAAGCTGAAAGGATATGATTGGACTAATTATCCTAGATAGTCTAAACTTTCCATTATTATTATTATTATTATTATTATTATTATTATTATTATTATTATTATTATTAGTTAAGCTACAACACGAGCTGGAAAATCAGGATGCTACAAGCCCAAGGGCTTCAACATGGAAGAATATCCCAGTGAAGAATGGAAATAGGGAAATAAATAAACGATAGGAGGAATAATGAACAAAAAGAATAAAATATTTTAAAAACAGTAACAATATCGAACCAGATATTTCATATATAAACTATGAAGATACTTATTTCAGCCTGCTCAACAAAATAGAAATAATTGGCTGAAAGTTTGAACTTTTAAAGTTCTGCTAACTCAACTACTCAATTAGGAAGATCATTTCACAAATTGTTCATAGCTGGAATAAAACTTCAAGACTAGTGTTTAGTATTGAGCCTCATGGTGGAGAAGGCCTGACTATTAGAATTAACTGCATGCCTTATAATACGAACAAGATAACAATGTCCGGTAAGATATGGAGATAAAGGATGATCAGATATATGAAAAAAATAATTATGCGGCATGCATAAAGTACTAATTAAACGAGGGAGCCACAGATTAATATCTAGATCAGGATTAAGAAATTTGATAGGCCGTAAGTTGCAGAGTAACAAATTAAGATGAAAATCTGCAGCTGAAGACCAGACAGGAGAACAATAGTCAAAAGAAAGTAGAATAAAAGAAATAAAACACATTTTCGGAATAGATTGATCACCGACAAGCATAACATTTTTTTTTTCAATAAGCCATATTTTTGTGCAATTGAAGAAGACACTGACGTAATGTGTTACTCAAAAGTAAATTTGCTGTTGAAAATCAAACAAAAAATTTTGAAAGAGTCATGCAGAGTTAAAGAAACATTATCAAAGCTGAAATCTGTATGTTGAGGTGCCACAGTCCTTGACCTACTCACAATCATTACCTTGAGTTTTGTTTTGATTCAACTGCATCCCCCATAATTTGCATCATGCACTAATTTTAGCTAGATCTCTATTAAGGACTTCAGCAACCCCAGATCTACATTCAGGAGATGGAATTGATACAAAGAGTGTACCATATTCTGCATATGCAGCAAGCTTGTTTTTTAGGCAAAACCACATGTCATGTGTATATAGTATGAAAGGTAATAGGCAAAGAACGCTACTCTCAGTAACACAGGATATCAAATTCTTATACTCGCTAAGGATACTCGCTAAGGTGGCAATCAACAACAACTCTTTGCGATCTATTACTTAAAAATTTAACGGTAATGATAAGAAACGACCAACCAATACCTAAGTGGTTGAGTTTTAAAAAAGGGCCCCAAAGTTAACAAGGTCAAAACCAACACTGAAATCAAAGACAATCATACGAGGTTCCTGAACACCATCAAGGAATTTCTTAACATAATTGAATATTGTAAGAAGGGCATCACGTGTTTCAAGGCCTTTACAAAAAAAAAAAAATGCAAACTAGTGCACAGATGATTACCTCCAGCAAACTTATTAAAAGGTTTTGCCAAAGGACGCTAAAGGACTTTAAATGATATGGGAGTTGTGGATGTTGGGTGGTAATCAGTTAGGCTTGAGCCTCCACAAACACATATACTGTACATAGTGGAGTAACCTTACCAATTCTACAACAAGTGCTAAAAACTCCTCTTCTTGCTAACTTTGCAAAATAACGAAAAACTTTTAAGCTAAGGAAGCTGCATTCTTTATGAAAAACAAAGGAAAAATACCACTTGGGTTTATACCCCCATAAGCATCAAGATCTATCAAGAGAGATTTAATTTCACGAGAACGAAAAGTTAAACTAGTTAGTTTAGCCTCAGGAAAACAGGAATGAGGAAGATCAAGATTGTCCTTACTCTGCCCTTTCCTTTGGACAGCAAATGACAGAACCACATGATTTAAGTAAAGGAGGAGCTGTTGCACTAATAATGATATCAAGGCGTCATCAGATGTCCCAACTGGAGGACCAACATTACATGTTACAACGGCAGGGGAGTCGGTGAGGAGACAAAATAATCTTTTTTTTTACATTTAGAACTTCCGGTAATATCTCCAAACTGAATGGATGAATGACATAGAAGAAACCCCTTAAGTACCAGGTATTTTCCACAGAAATATTACAATTAATGATGAAATATTTGATATCCTAGAAGAAAATGTTGGAATTCATTTTCTGAATCCAAAAAAAAAAAAAATAAAATAAAATCATCATGTGTGATAGACAAGTCTCATGGCTAAATAAAAAGCCCTTCTAGAAAATACCTCTTTAAGAATGGAATTCTCATAATTATTATTATTATTATTATTATTATTATTATTATCATTATTATTATTATTACTATTATTATTATTATTATTATTATTATTATTATTATTACTAACAGCCAAGCTACAGCCCTAGTTGGAAAAGATGGATGCTATAAGCCCAAGGGCTCCAATAGGAAAAAATAGCCCATTGATGAAAGCAATCAAGGAAGTAAATAAATAATGGTAACAAATTAACAATAAATCATCCTAAAAACAGTAACAACCTCAAAACAGATATGTCATATATAAAAATAAAAAAAATGCTGCAACTTTCAACTTTTGAAGTTCTACTGATTCAACTACCCGATTAGGAAGATCTTTCCACAATTTGGTCAAAGCTAGAATAAAACTTCTAGAATACTATTTAGTATTGAGCCTTATGGTGGAGAAGGCCTAGCTATTAGGATTAACTGCCTGCCTAGTATTACAAACAGGATAGAACTGCCCCGGGAGATCTGAATGTAAAGGATGGTCAGAGTTATGGAAAATTTTATGAAACATGCATAATGAATTGATTGAATGAAGGTGCCAAAGATTATTATCTAGATTAAGAATAAGAATTTAAATAGACCGTAAGTTTCTGTCCAACAAATTAAGATGAGAATCAGCAGCTGAGGACTAGACGGGAAAACAATACTCAAAACAAGGTAGAATTAAAGAATTCAGAATATATTGATCACCGAAAATCTTGTGAGACTTTCTCAGTAGGCCAATTTTTTGTGCAATTGAAGAAGACACAGACCTAATGTGTTTCTCAAAAGCAAAAGTGCTGTCGAGAATCACACCTAAAATCTTAAAAGAGTCACATATTTAAAGAAACATCACCAATACTGAGATCCGGATGTCGAGGAGCCACCATCCTCGACCTACTTACAATCATACTTTGAGTTTGTTAGGATTTAACTTCATACCCCATAATTTACGCCATGCACAAATTTTAGCTAGATCTCTATTGAGGGATACCCCAACCTTAGATCTACATTCAGGGGATGGAATTGATGCAAAGAGTGTAGTATCATCTGCATATGCAACAAGCTTGTTTTCTATGAAAAGTAATGGGCCAAGAACACTACCCTGTGGAACACCGGATATCACATTCCTATACTCACTATGGTGCCCATCAACAACAACTCTAAGATCTGTGACTTAAAGAAACAATAATAATGCTAAGAAACGACACACCCAGTCCCAACTGTTTGAGTTTAAAACAAGGGCCTCATGATTATCACGGTCTAAGGCAGCACTAAAATCAAGGCTAATCATACGAACTTCCTGACCACAATCAAGGGATTCCTGTATAGTAATGGATATTGTAAGAAGGGCATCACATGTTCCAAGGCCTTTAGGAAAACCAAATTGCAAACTAGGGAATAGATGATTACCTTCAGCAAACCTTTTAGGACGTTTTGCCAAAATACTTTCAAAAACTTTAGATAATATGGGAGTTATGGAAGTTGGGCGGTAATCAGTTGGACTTGAGCTACCACAAACACATTTACATAGAGGAGTAACATTACTAATTCTCCAACAAGTGCTAAAAGCTCCTCTTCTTGCTAACTTGCGCAAAATAACAGATAACTTTGGAGCTAAGAAATCTGCAGTCTTTATAGAAAACAAAGGAAAAATACCATTTGGTTCTACACCTCCATAACCTTCAAGGTCCATCAACAGAGCTTTAATTTCACGAGATCGTGTCAAAAACATCAGCCAAAAGGGTTGCCTTTTCCTTTAGACAGTGGGTGACTGAGCCATCTGTTTTAGGTAAAGGAGGAATCGTGCATCTATACCAAAGAGTGCAGATTTAAGGGTAGACCACCATTTATGTTCCTGAGTTGTACCAGAAAGGGTTTCTTTTATGGTTAAATTGTATTCCTATTCAGTTGAGGCATAAACTCTTTGAGCAAAAGCTGAAAGATGAGTATAGTTATTCCAGGTTAAATCTGATCTGCTACCCTTCCAAATATAATAGGCCTCCTGCTTCTCCGAATAAGCAGGTCTACAATCATCATTGAATCATGGTTTGTCCTTCACTCGGTACCTTAGCACACGAGAAGGGATATGCCTATTGATTATGTTGACTAGATTTCAATTAAAAGGGACAACAGGATCAACACTACTATATAATTGTGACCAATTCAAACACAAAATACCATGCAAAATCCCATTCCAGTCTGCTTGGGATTTCATATAAATTTTACAAGAGTATGATACATCAGGGACTGGTTGCTCAATCTTAACTACTAATGAAATCAAGGCATGATCAGATGTCCCGACTGGAGAACCAACCTTACTAGTTATAACGCCAGAGAAGTCAGTGTATGCGAGGTCCAAGCAATTACCAGACCTGTGAGTAGCTTCATTTATGATTTGCTCACAGCCTGATTCAGAGGCAAAGTCTAAAGCTCTTAAGCCATGGCGACCGGTAGGAGAGATAGAACTTGACCACTCCTATGGTTAACATCAAAATCACCAACAAGGACAAAAGAAGCCTTTCTATCATCTTCTTGTATCTTAGCCATAATGGTAAGAAGAGAATCGAAAATAGAATCATCCATGTCTGGATTCCGGTAGATCTAACACAAATGAAAGTTGTTATGCCTTCCACAAACTTTTTATTACCTGAATCTCATGACATCCACATTGATAGCAGGACTTACGAGAAGCAGGGGAGTCAGTCCTAATATACACCGCCATTCCCCTGGCCCTAGGGATGGCATCACGTTTGAACATTATTGGCTTCTTAAAACCAGCTACAAGGAGCACAGATGAGTGCGTCATATTAGAAACCAAAGTTTCTGAGCACAAAAGAATATCATACCGTCTGGATGCAACTGTAAGGTCTTTAATATTTGCATGAGGACCACAAAAATTACTATACAGAAGACGACATTGACGAAATCTAGGACGTACTCGCCACGGATTTTGTGCAATGTCTCCAGACAGCATAAGAATTGATAGTAATAAAAGAGGAGACATCATACTTAAAAACTAGAATACAAGAATTATTACACAAACAATATGTAGAGAATTATAAATAAAAGGATTGATGAAACCCATAGACTATAGTAAAAAGTCGGAAAAACTGGTCAATATTGAGGAGCCGATACACCTTGAAAGGCTAAATACCCTCCAGGATAGCCACTTCAACTGAAGGGAGGACATAAAGGATGGTTTTAAGATGGAAAAGAATCAGATAAGGAAAAGACAACCTCTTGATAAGCCATCAGGCATCCATGGCCCTTCTATTAAGCCTGCCCAACACACCATTTCAAAAAAACAATAGGAAGAAAACAAAATAAGATAGAATAGTGTGCCCGAGTGTACCCTCAAGCAAGAGAACTCTAACCAGAGACAGTGGAAGACCAATGTATGGTACTACCCAAGGCTAGAAAACAAAGATTTAATTTTGGAGTGTCCTTCTCCTAGAAGAGCTGATTACCATAACTAAAGAGTCTATTTTACCCTTACTAAGAGGAAAGTACACTGAACAATTGTATTACAGTAATTAACCACTTGGGTGAAGAAGTGTTTAGTAATTTAATTGTTGTCAGGTGTATGAGGAAAGACAAGAATCTGTAAAGAATAGGCCTGACTTTTTTGTGTATGTGTAGGCAAAGAAAAAATGAGATGTAACCAGAGAGAGGGATCCTCCGTATTACTAACTGGCCAGTCAAAGGATCCAATAAATCTCTAGTGGTAGTATCTCAACGGGCGGCTGGTGCCTAGGCCAACCTACTACCTCCTAATTCACTTAGGCTAAAGGATAACAAAATTAATTATCTTAAGTACTGATTAAAGCTTGGTGAAATTTTCTTAATTCTTTCTTTCACTAAAATATACTAAAAAGGAAATCATGTGTCAAAATAAAGATGAATCATTTCCATATAGATCCAATCCTTTGTTATTTGTCTGTGTGAAGTGTGTAAGCCCGTAATCCAATCAGGTCCTTTTCTCGATTTGAAGTTTGAAGCTTTTTTATATTGATTAACTTTAAATTGAAATGAAATATATCTAAGAACTCCGGAATCAAACGTTTGCCTGAAATGTGAAGCTTTATACAGCCAGAGATATTGTCTAATCCTATTCGGGTACTTACCAACTTTGTTACTTATGACTAATGCTGCTCGTCCTGTTTCTATCTTACTAATCTCATTTTGTAGTCCTAATTATAAAGCCACAAACATCTCTTAACCAATATATATATATATATATATATATATATATATATATATATATATATATATATATATATATATATATATATATATATATATATATATTAAATATATGTATATATACATAAATATACTTATATATACAGTATATATATATATATATATATATATATATATATATATAAATATACTATATACACAGTATATATATATATATATATATATATATATATATATATATATATATATATATATATATATATATATATATATATATAGATAGATAGATAGATAGAAAGATAGATAGATAGATATATGTATCATTATCATCATCATGATCCTCACCTCCTCCCGCGCCTATTGAATTGAAGGGCCTCGGTTAGATTTTGTCTGTCGTCTCTATCTTGAGCTGTTAAATCATTACTTCTCCATTCATTATCTCCTACTTCACGTTTCATAGTCCTTAGTCATGTAGGGCTGGGTCTTCCAACTTTTCTAGTTCCTTGAGGAGCCAATTAAAAGTTTGGTGATCTATTTGCTTTAAGGAGTGCGAAAAGGATGTCCAAACAATATCCATCTACACCTCTCCATAATCTCATACACATATGTCCCATGCGTAATCTGTCTTTTAGTTTCATTTCTATTATTGTCTTGCTATTTACCTTCCAATATTATTCTGAGTGCTTGTTAAATATCTTTTGGATATTGTTTCAATTATATACCGCGACTCATGTCCATACATTAACACCGATCTTACTAAACTGATATATAGCCTTTGATTTCAGGTCATTTCAATCTCCAAATTTTACTTAACCTAGACCTTTTCTTATATATGTGTATATATATATATATATATATATATATATATATATATATATATATATATATATATATATATGATAAATTTTGCACATTTTTACGTGTTTTTCATATTCAAATAAGCCATATATATTTTGATATATTAATGTCTGGATTCTCTTAACGACCTCGGGATCAGAGCCCCAGGCGAAATCTCACAAAGACAAGAGCTTGGCTCCGGCCGGGAATCGAACCCTGGTCGGCAAGCTTATATAGACAGTGACTAACATGTATATATATGTATATATATATATATATATATATATATATATATATATATATATATATGTATATATATATATATATATGTATATATATATATATATATATATATATATATATATATATATATATATATATTAGGATAGATATACATACACACACACGAATATACCCACAGATTCAACCCTTCCCATCCTCTCCTCCTTTCCTAATACCTCTTAGGGTAGTCCATCTCACCAGGTAATAACTACTACTTATCACCTTACTTCAGGGTCGGGGAGAGACCGAGTAGCCATAGGTTTGGTAATGACGCTAAGCGTGATTAGAAATATATAAATATACATATATATATATATATATATATATATATATATATATATATATATATATATATATATACATATTTATATATATATATATATATATATATATATATATATATATATATATATATATGTATATATATATATATATATATATATATATATTTGTGTGTTTGTCTGTGTGTGTGTTTATGTGGGTGTATATAAATATTCTTTCTCTTCATTACATAGAGGATATATACATAGTTATGTCTATATTTTTATAAATGTATAAAGGATATTGGTTTATTTTTGTATATGGTATAAGATAAAATCCCGTATCACGTTAACACTGAAATTGAATTTCGGAAATTCAAATATCCTAACTATTAAGATAATTTTGTATGGATAATTGATTTTAATGAATGTGGAGGATTTTTCTCAGTGGAAAATGTTTCTCTTAATCTCATTATATTTCATCTTAAAAATAGAAATGTTAGTTAGATAAAGAATTATAAAAAATTATTCATCTATTACAAGAAACTTTGTAGAATACACTAACAATAGCTACTCTATATTAAGAAAAATTAAAAAAAGAGAAAAATATGATGATTCAATAAATTATATACATTATTTCAAGTTATATGAATATTTTATTCCTTAAATTAAGCATCTAATCGAGTTGAATATTTATGAAGATCTATGAATTTCTTATTTGTATAATGTAATAAAAATAGCAGATGAATTCTGTAAGTTGACATGTGATTGTTAACATTGGTTAGTAAAATTGACTAGATCCCCGGCTTGCTTTCTATATCCAATCATGTTCAACCTCAGAATTTATCCCAACTTTTGTTTCACAATATTGAGGTGCAGCACTGGATGCAATGCATACTTCAAGGTCACCATATGCCCGCTTTCATAATCAAGCTAAGGCAGTAATTTAAACCCTAAACAGGAACTTAAAAGGAGGCTAAGAGAGAGAGAGAGAGAGAGAGAGAGAGAGAGAGAGAGAGAGAGAGAGAGAGAGAGAGAGAGAGAGAGGGGATAGAGAGAGAGAGAGAGAGAGAGAGAGAGAGAGAGAGAGAGAGAAGATTTCTGAAGTACACCAGTTTTCACGTTACTGGGTTTAATAAATCATTCATAAAGGTACAGTTCCTAAGAAATAAATGTTAACTAGACCGTAATAACCAG
>NW_027171920.1:52500-55000 GCF_036898095.1 Palaemon carinicauda
ATCATGTTCAAAGACCGAAGTCCTACCCGGTACATCCGAAAATAATTCCTTATAATTAGATACGAAATCTTTCAAAGACCTTTGTTCTTCCTTACCTAAATGTGAAATTACTCCCAAAAATTTTTCCAAACACTTTCTATTATCCGACCGCCATTCACATCCATTAAAACAATTATCATCAACACCCTCCCCCTCTTAAAACGAAAAATGGTTACTGTTCTCAGAATCTACCGTATTCCCAATGGTTGCTACGGGAATGACTTTCTCCCGTTCCATATAAGCCTTCAACATATTTACGTGACACAGTTGAAAAGGTTTCCTTCTGTGGGGCGTCTCCACTGAATAGTTAACTTCACTTACTTTTTTTCAAAATTTTCCAAGGACCTGAAAAAGAAGCTTTCAATGGATTCCCTGGGAAGGGTAACAAAACCAACACTTTATGGCCTAACGCAAAGTCGCGTGCCTTGGACCTCCTATCAAAAAGGACCTTCACTCTACACAATAAATTTTCACCCGCAAATTTCCAAGCCTTGGTTAATTTATCGCCTAGATTAGATACATAATCCAATAAATCAACCTCAGGGACGTCTCCCTCCCAAGACTCACGAACCACATCGAGAGGCCCTCGAACACAATGACCAAACACAAGGTTGAAAGGCAAAAAACCCAAAGACTGACTTGGGACAGAACGAAAAGTGAACAACAAATAAGGTAATTCCTTATCCCATTCAGAACCATTAATTAAACAATATTTTTTTACCATAGATTTCAGGGTTTGATGAAATCTCTCCAGAACCCCCTGACTTTCGGGGTGATATGGAGAAGAAGTCACATGTTTTATATTCAACTCTGCCATTTTATCTTTGAAATGCCTACTCATGAAATTAGATCCACAATCTGATTGAATTACTTTAGGCATCCCAAAGCTGGTAAAAAAGTCAATTAGTACGTCAACAATTTTAATGCTTTTTATGGTACATAGTGGTATTGCCTCGGGATATCGAGACATCCTATCCATTATTGTCAAAATATACTCATTACCACTACGCGTCTTCGGTAATGGTCCAACCACATCAATAATGACTTCCTTAAAAGGTTCGGAAACTACGTGAATAGGACATAGGCGATTTTGGAATCCGCTGATTGGGTTTACCAACCCTCTGACACACATCACAACTATTGACAAACTTCTTTACATCTGCCTTCAACTTCGGCCAATAATAATTCCCTAACAATTTGCAGGAAGTTTTATGAATTCCAAAATGACCGGTCAAACCACTTTCGTGCGCCAATGACATTAACTCCTTCCTGTAACCAAAGGGAACCATTATCTGTTTTACAATTTCATGATCGACATTATCCACCCCCATAGGCCTACTCAACCTATATAAAATATTATTAACTATCTTAAATTGGGGACCAGTCATATCAGACACCTCCCCTGACTCGATAGGGAGTTCTCGAAACTCCTTTCTCTGGGCCTTGATTAGCTCTTCAGTAGTCCAATTTAACTTGTCCGTTAACATTCCAAGATCTACAGCTAGGCTATCACTACGATCTAAACTACTTAAATCTACATCAATTGTTGACTCTGCAGCGTCAACAATTCTAGTACTAGAACGAGTAACTGCTTCTACTTCACTATCAGGGTTTATCAATATGGGACAAGTATTATTCTTCATTGCCACATCATTCCCTATCACAACATCAAGCTCCTTAACCGGGAATCTATCTACTATGGCCAATTTCTAATTCCCTGCAAAAGAAGGGCAGATTAATTTAAAATTTTCAATAGCATACGACTTTACAGTATCAGGAAAACCAGCCAATAACACAAATTCCCCACTTTTCGGTACAAAATTACAAGGTAATGCCTTCCTTAGGATCAAAGACTGCGCTGCACCAGTATCACGCAAAATACGTACTCGTCTTTTCTCGGACGAATTTGCGAAAGAGACACTACCGAAGGACAAATACTTATTAAAACAACCATGTAGTCATTGATCAGCGGACGTTGTTGGGGTTGATTCTCTCTCTCTCTCTCTTCCACACCCATCACTGGCCTAACATTAGCATTTTGTGATTTTCTAAACGCATAACACATGCTCTTTACATGACCCTTCTTATTGCAAAAGAAGCACGTCAATGTCCTCAATTTCTCTGGATTATATATATTTAGCCTATTACCTCTGTTAGGAGAAAACTTATTATTAGCATTACCCTGATTATTAATACTTCCCTGATTATTTCTACTAAACACCTTAACATTATTATTAGGATTAGCATTATTATTCCTACCCATCTTAACCCAACTAGAATTCACCTTTGTCGTTACTCCCCGTAACTCACTTTTATGAGACAAGCAATATTCGTCACTAGCGATGGCTACCTCCTGAACGGTCTCGAGTTTTAACTCTTCGAGGTGGACCTTCAGTTTATCCGGGACACACCTCTTAAACTCCTCCACCAACATTAACTCCTTCAATTTCTCTAAATCTCC
>NW_027171920.1:67500-77500 GCF_036898095.1 Palaemon carinicauda
ATTTTGAGACAATAGATTTTCCTATGAAACACTCGGCCGAATTAAGTAAAACAGTGCATGCTCCCGTAGATTTGCAGCGAATTCATACAATAATAAGCCAAAATGAGTTACGACCAACCTTATATGCTGTAAATTTAGAACACAAATCCTTTACGTTATTTTTTTTACTCTGGTAGTCCAAGTATTATCATGGATTTGAAGACACATCATTTGTTGTTTTCGAACTTTCCGATTGAAAAATCCGGAGTTAGACTCTCGGGTATAGGAAATAATGAATTAAATGTCATAGGCATAACTCATGTTCAGTTCAAAGTCGGTAAACGCACGTTTGCCGATACATTTGTTGTTGTAAATAACATTGATATGTATCCAGCTGTAATTATAGGATACCCATCTATGGGAAATCAAAACATTATCTTAGCCCCTGCCAAGCACGGCGTGTATATCAAAGGGAAATTCTATAAGTCTTCTAATACCTTAAAATCAGTTTTGGATAAAAAGGAGACGACAAATGCAACCGTAACGTACGTTGAAGAACCAATAACTTGTCTCACTAATAAAGAAATAATATACGCGACCCAGCAGAATTCTCGTTCACCCGTAATATCATCTTGCACGCAATCTATCGAACCAAACCTACCTTCGAATTTAATAGTGCAAATAAAGAAAACATTACCTGGATCTGAAATATTAATCCTTTCCGAAACTTTGAAAACTAACGGATTGTCTGTCACACAAGCTATTTATACAGTAGGCTCACATCAACAATGTAATATTGAAGTCTGTAATCATTTAAATAACACTTTAGTAATTCACAAAAATCAACATATCTTGGATGTAGAAGTTTATAAACATCGTATTCTTACCGTTGCTGAGATCATTCACTCTCAATCAGTTGCGGATGAATCCCTTTTGCGGTCTATTAAAAATAAAATAAATAAAGACATTCAAGACGAAGAAATTCAGCAGAAAATTTTTGGACTTTTAACTAAATATCATGATGTTTTTTCCACTACGGATGGATCCTTAGGAAAAACAGATGTGATCGAGCATCAAATAAGGTTAAAGGACAAACAGAAAATTATCTATGTACCTTCGTTCAGACTCCCTATGAAATTCCAGAATGAAATAAATGATGAAGTAGGTAAAATGCTAGAAGAAGGAGTCATTAGGAAATCAAACAGCCCTTATAATTTCCCATTAATAGTTGTACCGAAAAAAGATCGAACATGGCATATCTGCGTCGACTTCCGTCGTCTAAACGAGGAGACGATCCCTGATCGATTCCCAGTGCCATGTACTGACGATATTTTGTCTTTGTTAGGTCAGAATAAATATTTTACCAGTTTGGACTTACTTAAAGGCTTTCACCAGATATCATTAGAAGAATATAGTATCCCATACACAGCCTTCAGCACAGCCAGGGGACATTATGAATTTTTACGGATGCCTTTTGGTTTACGTTGTGCTTCTACAACATTTACAAGAATGATTAACATAGTGTTTGGAGACTTGTTAGGGGATATATTGCATGCCTATATGGATGATCTTGTAATCTTTTCCAACACCTTAGAAGAACATCTACGTAAGTTAGAACTAGTACTACAGAGATTAAGACAACATAACTTAAGGGTAAAGATTAGTAAGTGTGAGTTTTTCAAAACAGAATTAATATATTTGGGTTTCATGGTGTCAAGCCAAGGTCTTAAAGTAGTCCATGATAAGGTGTCGGCTATACGTAATTTTCCCATACCTCCTAATGTCAAGGGAATACAGCAATTTCTGGGTTGTAGTGGATATTACAGGCGTTTTATACGCAACTATTCAATAATAGCTGCTCCTTTAACTGATCTTACGAAGAAGGGCGTAGATTTCATATGGTCTGAGCATCATCAACAGGCGTTTAATACCTTGAAAGATGAACTGTGTAGTTCTCCTATCTTAAAATTTCCTGACTTCGGTAAGGAATTCTTCATTGCAACAGATGCCTCAGACTTAGGAGTAGGAGGAGTATTGCTTCAGCAATATGATAAACAATTTTTCCCGATAGCTTTCTATTCTCGAAAATTGAGAACTTCCGAAAGTAAGTATGCAGTAATAGACAAGGAAGGGCTAGCTATTGTTAATTCACAAGTGCATTTTAAGTTCATAATTTATGGTTATCCCGTTAAGGTTCTTACTGACCATAAACTACTAACAGAGTTCTTTAAAGGCTTCAACCACAGCCCTAAACGAACTCGGTGGCATTTGATCATTCAAGATTTTGGCGCAAGAATCGGGTATTTACCTGGGAAAGCAAATATCATTGCGGATGCATTATCACGCAACCCTGTGTCATCTTGTACGGAGCCTTTAGCTGAATTAATAGATATATCAACATCCTTGCCTATTGTTAAAACGATATATGAACAAGAAGATTTAGGCTGGAGCGCTGAATTGTTACAGACTGAGCAAAGAAAAGATCAGAAAATAGAAACAATTATAAATGCTTTGAAAGGCAATCATAAGGAAAAAGGATATATAAAGTATAAGCAGCAGAATTATATAATCAAAGATAATATTCTGTGTAGGACTGTGACAAGAAAAACCCACAATACACCACATGTAACTAACGACCAGGTAGTAGTACCAATCTCACTTATTTCCACTGTCCTGAATTGGTTGCATTCAAATCCGTTACATGGACACCCGGGGTTCTCATTAATGTCACAGAAAGCCAAATCATTGTTTTATTGGCATACGATGCTTACAGATATAAAAAGACACATAGCTAATTGTCGCACATGTCAGGAAAACAAAGGGCATACGAAAACACCTGTCAGCCAAGGGGCTTATCCCGTGCCCAATCAACCCTTTGAAAGAATACATTTAGATTTGTTAACAGGATTTTACGAGTCAGACAGAGGAAATAAGCACCTCTTAGTAATTATAGATGCTTTAACTCGATATACAGAACTAATAACGCTTAAAACTAAAACTGCGATTGAATGCGCTAGGAAGTTTTACGAGTGTTACATTTGTAAACATGGAATTCCACACATGATAATCTCAGACTCAGGTGGCGAATTTAATAACCACTTTCTTGCCTCATTGTGTGAATTCCTCAGCATAAAGAAAATAAATACCATGATATATCACCCAGAGTCAAATGGGCTAGTGGAAAGAGCAAATAGGAAAATTTTAAATATATTAAGAGTAACACTAGGGGGATCAGACCCCAACTGGGATATTGCAATACCGGCGGCACTGAGTACTCTGAATCATTCATATCATATATCAATTAAAATGTCACAGCATGAAGCATTGTATGGTACCCCAGTTAGAACGCCTTTCCATGTATTAACGCCTACAACTAATCTATCAAATCCTTTAAAAGAATGTATAAATGCAAGTATAAGTCGATATGATATCCTTCGAAAGAATTTAGAAGAATCACAAATCATAATGAAGAGGAATCATGATAAAACAGCGAAACCAACTAAAACATATACCGTGGGTGATAACGTGTATATTCAAATCAATGTGCGCAAAGGACTCAATTATAAACTAACACCTAAGTTTGAAGGCCCATTTAACATTTTGGAAACATTAACGGCCAATAGGTTTAGAGTTCAAAACGTATCCCAACCCACGGATGAGAGAATAGTACCATTGGCTCACATAAGAAATTAAAAAGAAAAAAGAAAAAGAGAGGGAAAGAAGTGAGGGAAATTTTTTTTATTTTATGTGATTAAAAGTTTTCTTCTTAATACAGGAGTAATTACATATATTTTTCTCGTTACAGGTTTCCAAGATGAATTTTTTGTTGTTGGGAGTAATATTGTTCGATCAGACATTTTTCTCGTGTGGGATGAGCTCTAAAACTAATAGTATAAATTTTAAATATGGCACTATAGTTGAAAGACAAGAAGACGTTTTTATTACATCAAGCAACGTAGTTGTAGAAGTGAATATGCAAGCAATTTTTCTTCAAGAGAATGATGTCACTAGCTTAAGAACCGCCATTTCAAGGTTTTCTGCCTCATTGGATGAGTTGCATAGAAGACATTTTCATTTGACTACAGAGAGTTTGCTTGGATCAACATTAAAAGTTGCAGAGATGCTATCTGATGACTTGAAAAATAAGACTTACGAGACAGGATCTTTGGCTTATGACCTTTTGATGTGGACTGTAGGACACGAACATAAAGAAAGACGAAATCCGTTTATTTATGCTGCATTAAACATCTTTGGGTCTACTGCAAGTTTAGGTTTAGGAATTCCCAATCATCTTAAAATTAGTAATCAAGATAAGAAAATTAAGTTCTTGACTCATGAAGATGAATTGATTATGTCAGAACTAAGGAATCAGTTAGCTTCCATCAATCAAATTATGGATTTAGTAAATGAACATTCAAATAATATCATTCAGATTATGGAAGTACAGGATTTGTTGGCAACGTTAACGTATTATGATTCAAAGATAGATCACATACATAACAGAATTGCACATTTCATTGAGAAATCCAAGGATTATGTAGAAGCTCGCACGTTAGCAACTAAAGGTGTACTGTTGCCCCATTTGTTGCCTATAAATTACTTAAAGTTAATTCTGGAGAACGGAAGGGATAAACTAGGCTATGTTCCTTTATTAGGTGAACGTAGGTTAGAATTTTATTACAGCCTAATTACAGTAAGCGTTGATAATAACAAGATTAGGATTACAATTCCCTTTGATTCTTCTGACGCCTGGCAATCTTACAGGATATCACCATTTCCGACTTTCATGACGAATCACTCAAATCCAGTAATATCCAGTTTGACAGGACACATATTGATTTCCCCAGACAAGGAAACATATACAGTCATTAAAGACTTAAATCAATTAACTCACTGTTCAGACGCAATGGATAGAAAAATATGTACAGCTGACTCATTTGAATTCCATAAAAACTTAATGGATTCATGCGAGTTAGGTATAGTGCTAGACTTTCATGACGAATCACTCAAATCCAGTAATATCCAGTTTGAGAGGACACGTATTGATTTCCCCAGACAAGGAAACATATACAGTCATTAAAGACTTAAATCAATTAACTCACTGTTCAGACGCAATGGATAGAAAAATATGTACAGCTGACTCATTTGAATTCCATAAAAACTTAATGGATTCATGCGAGTTAGGTATAGTGCTAGACGGTGCTCTCTCCCATACAAGTGAAAATTGTCTGGATAAGCTTTATCCCTTTGACAATAATCAATTCAATTGCAGACTGAACAATGGCTCATGGATACGATACGACAAGGACGGCTTCAATGTATCATGCCCTGACGGATCCACGTCTTTCGCCCACATCTTCGCTGCAGCAGATGGTTGTATCGGGACTTCCCCTAATTCCATGGTGACTGGTCTACGGACACTCATCAGAGAACGAGCCTACTTCGCGAACTTCACGTGGACCTCTACAATGCCAGCACTACCTCTCCCGTACAACAGACAAGTTGCCAAGCGTTTGATGAAACTAACCGAAATGGACCACCTGTCACCGACTTATAAGGAAATTCTTCACCCCATACTACTAGCAGGACTGGTTATCACGGTGATGATATTTATCGCCGTGAACATCCTTGTTTGGCGTAGGTTACGGCACAGCAGGAAGCTAAAACAGAACGTTTCGCCATGTCCAGACAAAACTCCTTATTTAATTCAGTTTAAAGCCGTTTGAAGTGGCCACCTCATTCGATAAAGGAGTAAATTGTTGGAATTAGAGTTTGTAAGAAAAGCTGTTAGTACGCTAGTAATATGTAAATGAGGAAATTTTTTAACTTTGCATGGTTAAAAATACATTTAAAAAAAAAAAAATTAAAAAAAAAAAAAATATAAATAATTTTTTCTCTCGGCATCTAATAAAATATATAAGCCGGAATGTTAAAAAGAAAAGAGAAAAAAAAATTAAATTAACAGAATCTATGGTCATCTAAAAAAATATATCAGCCCTATATATAAATATATATGTATATGTACGAAACCGTGGTACGTGTACGTACCAGGAATTCGTGTTTGTGCACTAAAAAATTGAATTTTTACCAAGGTAACAAATATTTTTATTAGTTACCGTATTATGTTAATCTATGTTTTTGACAAAGGTAACAATTATTCTTTAACAAGTTACCGAATCATATTTATGTCAGTATTTTTTTTGTTTTGGTACCATATAATCATTTGCTAGCAATGTACCATATATATGATCTTTATTTATCATGCATTTTTTTCTTTGCTTTGGTAATATCTTTTCATATGCATTATTGTTATTATTTTTGATGTGCCTATTTGGACATTCGTCCTCGTTTGCTTATGGCTAAAGTTAAACAAAGAATAATACATATATCCAGTCAAGCCTAGTAAACATGTTTTGGCTTGTTGTCAATTTTTTTTTTTGAAAAAATTGAGATAGCTGGCCGAGCTAATGTAATAAATGAAATAATTGTTATTACATGTTTAAAACACATGACGTAATATGTCATTTTGGATGAAGATGCTAGCCGTGGGATTTGCTGTACTCACTAAAATCATAAACAGGATGCACAATGCAGCCTCAGCAATGTAACATTTTTCTTAAACGTCAACACCAATGCATCAGTGTGTGAAAGTTTGTGACGTCACCGGATGCAGGTGTCTTCCGAGATTGTGTTAAAATTGCTACATCAACTAAGCATACGATATCTGTGATATCGAAAATTTAATCAGTTCATATCTATACTTCACCAGAATTGGTCATCCGACCAAACCAGCTCCCTTCTATGATGGAGATGTTTAACTCTGTTGTTTTTAGACAATAAATACTTTTAAAGCTAATAAGATGTACTTCGTTATCCAGCTTTACACATCTTAAACAACACATACTCAATGTATGCTTATAAAAGTAGCACACTTATATATATATATATATATATATATATATATATATATATATATATATATATATATATATATATATATATATATATATATATATATATATATATACATATAAATATGTATATAAATATTTATATATATAAATATATATATATATATATATATATATATATATATATATATATATATATATATATATATTTATATATATATATATATATATATATATATATATATATATATATATATATATATATACATATATATATTATTTTTTCTGGCTTATTGAGTGATAGTTCCTGTTTTTTTTTTAATTTTAAACTAAATGCTATATACACACTTGTTTATAGGGCGCTGCTTTATTCCTCAAGCTGGTCACTCTTTCATAAGGAGTTTTTATTTTTGGTTAATTTTTTCAAGCAAAACTCTTACCCTGAAAGTATGGTTCATAGGGTTTTAAACAAGCTCCTTTTACGACATTTCTCCACTACAATACCATCGTATAATGTCAAAAAGAAAAATATTTTTGCTACAATTCCTTACTTACCTGACAACAAGTTTTCCATCAAACTTAATAAAATAATAGAAAAAGAGTTCGGCTGCCTCAACATCAAACTAATCCCAATCAATCCACTCAAAATTAATGCATTTTTTGGCTACAAAGACAAACTGCAAACCTTCATGAGGTCCAACATCATTTATAAATTCAAGTGCCCGGGATGTCCCGGTATCTATGTTGGATCTTGCCGAAGGTTGTTGCAGGTGAGATACTGTAGCCATATGGGATACAGCTTTAGAACGGGTCAGAGAATTGGTAACCCAGAATTTTCTAATATAAGGAATCATGCTACCATTTGCAAAATCCAAGTAAATAAAAAACACTTTTCAATTATTGGTGTGACAAAACATAGCGAATTTCTAACTACCCTTGAGTCATTATATATCAAACGGATTGTTCCTTCTTTAAACTCTAATATCTCTGCCTCTCCTCTTTTCTTAGCATAACTGAAGTCGTAGGTGGGTAACAATTTTTACTCATTCGTTCTTCACCTTTTCCTATGGATGGTCTGGTGAGCACTGGTTCTCTTGTGTTTTACTGTTTTTGTTTTTTACGATTTTCCGTTATAAAATCAATAATGTTTTAATACTCTTTTACTATTCGGTTTTAAATTATTGTACAAATTTTCAGAATTTTATATTTTTATCTTTTACAGATTGATAATGTACATTGTAATGTTCGAAACGTCTCTAAATAAATTATGGCCTGTTAACTGATGTTTTTTGGACCCTGCTGCACACCAAATATTATATCTTCACCTGTAATTCCTATATATATATATATATATATATATATATATATATATATATATATATATATATATATATATATATATATATATATATATATATATATATATATATATATATATATATATATATTCTATCTTATTATTTTTTATATCTTCCTTTTGTTCTTTGAAATGGTGTGTTGGGCAGGCTTAATAGAAGGGCCATGGATGCCAGGTGGTTTATCAAGAGGTTGTCATTCCCTTTTCTGATTCTGTTTCTTCTCAAAACCATCCGTACTGTCCTCCCTTCAGTGGCTATCTTGGAGGGTATTTAGCCTTGCTTGGTATATCAGCTCTACCATGTTGACCAGTTTTTCCGACTTTTTACTATAGTCTATGTGTTTCATCAATCACTTTTTTTTTATAATTCTGTACATATTGTTTTTGTAGTAATTCTTGTAAATCTAGTTTTCAAGTGTGATGTCTTTTTTTATCTGTATTAATTCTTATGCTGTTTGGAAACATTGAGCGAAATCTGGTATCATTACGTCCTAGATTTCGTCCATGTCGTCTTCTGTATTGCAATATTCATGGACTTCATGCAAATATCCAAGACCTTACAGTTGCGTCCAGACACTATGATATTCTTTTGTGCTCAGAAACTTTGGTTTCTTATATGGGGCACTCATCTGAACTCCTTATAACTGGTTTTAAGAAGCCAATAATGTTGAAACGTGATGCCATCCCTAGGGCCAGGCGAATGGTGGTGTATATTAGGACTGAGTACCCTGCTTCTCATAAGTCCTTCTATCAATGTGGATGTCATGAGATTCAGGTAATAAAAGTTTGTGGCAGGCATAACAACTTTTATTTGTATTCGATTCACCGGAATCCAGACATTGATGATTCAATCTTCGATTGTCTTCTTACCATTATGGCTAAGATACAAGAAGAGGATAGAAAGGCTTCTTTTGTCTTCATTGGTGATTTTAATGCTCACCATAGAGAGTGATTAAGTTCTATCTCTCCAACCGATCGACATGGCTTAAATGAAGCTATTCACAGGTCTGCTAATTGCTTGGACCTCGTATACACTGACTCCCCTGGCGTTATAACTAGTAAGGTTGTTTCTCCAGTTAGGACATCTGATCATACCTTGTTTTCATTAGTAGTGAAGAATGAGCCGTATATCCCTGATATATCATACTCTCGTAGAATATATATGAAATACCAAGCAGACTGGAATGGGATTTTGCATGATCTTTTGTGCTTGATTTGGTCACAATTATATAGTATTGTAGATCGTGTTGTCCCTTTGAATGAGAATCTAGTCAACATTATTGATAGGCGTATCCCTTCTCGTGTGCTCAGGTACCGGGTGAAGGACAAACCGTGGTTCAATCATGATTGTAGACGTGCTTATTTGTAGAAGCAGGAGGCCTATCATCTCTGGAAGCGTAACAGATCAGATTTGACCTGGAAAAACTATTGTCAGCTCCGAGTTTTTGCTCAGAGAGTTTTATGCCTCAACTGAAAAGGAGTACAATTTAACCATAAAAGAAACCCTTTCTGGTACAACTCAGGAACATAAATGGGGGTGTTCCCTTAAGTCCGCACTCTTTGGTGTAGATGCAACAGTTCCTCCTTTACTTAAACCAGATGGCTCAGTCATTTACTGTCCAAAGGAAAAGGCAACCTTTTTGGCTGATGTTTTAGACAGTAAACAGAGTAATGAAAAACTTGAACTTCCTCATTCCTGTTTTCCTGAGGCTAAACTAAATAGTTTAGCTTTTCGATCTCGTGAAATTAAAGC
>NW_027171920.1:82500-85000 GCF_036898095.1 Palaemon carinicauda
ATTTCAACAGTCATACAACAGTGACGATTTAACAGTAAGTGAACAATATGCCATATGAAACGTTAAATACTCTGAACGAACAATTTAGGACAGTGGAGGTCCTATAGAGAGTGGGGTTCCCCTGTTGTATGGGACCGGAAAAGTAGCCATCAAAGTAAAGTAAAGTAATTAAGATTGCTTACTTTTCATTTGTTTAATCATTAGCGGAATCATATTTTTTTTTCTTTCTTTTAAGCATACTCAATAATGACATTAACAATTTCTTTATCCAACGGAAAAGGAAAGAGAAAAAATAAATTGATCTACCTGAACTCAAAATCAAGTATAGATTATATTTCACAAATGAAATATTTTTCAATGAAAAATTTCACGATATTCATAAAATGAAAAAGAAATGTGTATTTGAATATTCATTTAAAACGTAACGAGGTTTAACTCACATTATTAGAAATAATAAATTTTCTGATTAAATTTGATTAATGATGGAAAGATGGGCGGATTTTTAATGTTTTTTTTTTTTTTTTTTTTTTTTTTTTTTTTTTTTTTTTTGCGCACAAATGCTTTATCAGGTAATTATTTATCTTGAAATGGAGAAATGCTAATTATATATAACTTTCAGTATTTTAGGTTGAAACCCAAAAAACAAAAAAAACAAAATGTGAAGTCCAAAAAATAAATCCAGATGAGTGAGTCTCCAAAGAAAAGGATTGAGAAGTGGGGGGGGGGGAGTTCGTTTCTATTAGGATGTGGACAATATAAAATTTCCAACTAAGATATCATTTTATAGAAAAATTATACTAGATTTACATAAACAATTGGAAAGAGCATTGTTTTTACATAATTGTCGATCTATGATTGGTGTTAATTGTTTAGGGTATATAATTTGTAATAAAAAAAAATTCAGTGAAAGAAATAACTAAAATATCGCGAAATTAGTGTCAGAGTTAAATGAAAAACAAGTGTTCAGAATAGGTTTGTTAATACAAATGAATAAAACTAATTCAATGTTGAAATTACATATAAACTGAACATATTTTAATAGACCCCGGGAAAGATAAATATAATGTAGAACATTAGACACAGTAGAGGGAAACTTGTATTTGAATGATAATAAGGCATAAAATATGAATGATAAATAGATAGATAGATAGACACGTATCCTGACTCAACAACTTAATAAATAAATTGGAATCGTACAGAGTTTTCTTTCAAATATATTCTAATGATATGGAATCATTTCCTTTTATAAAAAAAAAGATCTGATGATTTCTCTAATATTGTTGTTTTCTTAATCATGGTATTCTGTATAAAAGTAGGTTCACGAAAAATATATTTTATCTTTATTACACACTTTAACAACCTTCAGCTTTGCAAAAATGTTTTCCAACCTTATCTCGTATAACCTTTATGAATAAAAAGACGATAATATTGCTCTTTCAATGAGCTCCTAATAGCGAAATTTATTGATAAGAGAAGAAAGTCTTCAAGTGTGATTAACTAGGACCTGTTGTCTCCAATATTTCATTCTTGGAAGGAAATATGAGAACTCCCCAAACTAGGAAGCAATTTAAAAAAAAAATTCATATATATATATATATATATATATATATATATATATATATATATATATACATGTATATATATATATATATATATATATATATATATATATATATATATATATATATATATATATATATATATATATTGATATACATACACATATATATATATACATAAATATATATATATATATATATATATATATATATATATATATATATATATATATATATATATGTGTGTATATATATATATATATATATATATATATATATATATATATATACATGTATATATATATATATATATATATATATATATATATATATATATACCTATATATATATACATATAAAATATATGTATATACACACACACACACATATATATATATATATATATATATATATATATATATATATATATATATATATATATATATATATATATATGTGTGTGTGTGTGTGTGTGTTTGTGTAATTGTATATATATATATATATATATATATATATATATATATATATATATATATATATATATATTTCAAATAAGCCATATATATTAATACATTAAAGTCTGGATTCTCTTAACGATCTCGGGATCAGAGCCCTAAAGACTATGATATAACAGTAAATGAAGAGACCGGCGGGGATTTGAACCCTCGTCAAGGATATCTGTATGCCAGTGACCATACCACTCATCCACGAAGAAAGATAAAAGTCAATGACAATTCTTCTGTACATATACCTGTCAACTTCAGGTTTTCTGTACTTAGAATTGAAATCAACCCATCTTCACCATCGTAACTAATTGGTAGGTTTGGGACTTGGCATTCGATTAATGATAAATTTTTTTACATTTAAACGTGTTTTTCTCATATTTCAAATAAGCCATATATAATAATATATTAAAGTCTGGATTCTCTTAACGACCTCGG
>NW_027171920.1:90000-92500 GCF_036898095.1 Palaemon carinicauda
AAAGAGCTTCGCTCACACCCTCAGGGAAATGATCAGTATCACTCGCCTGCAACCTGCAGCAGACGGCTCTCCTCGTGAGGTGAACCTACTTCGTGCCCTTTGGATACGCCGTTTACTAAACCCAACGCCCTTATGAACAGCCATTTCACGACCTTCAAGACCTTCATCAACGCCTCCACTCCTGACAAAGAGGATGCGTATTCAACGTCAACCGAAGCTGACGTGAATGCCGTAGGACATACACGCCTACCCCGTGACATGCTGAAGCGGCGACAAAGCCACCCACCACCCACCACTTGCTCTTGCACCAACCAACAACTTTTACAGCCACTTACTGCCTCCCATTGGCTGCAGTTTTGCTACTACCACAAAAGATTCAGGGAAGCTGCGAAGTAATGTGCCAAGGATTTTCACTGGCCAAAAAAACGTGTAAGTAGGCCATCGCTCGTGGTGGTGGCCTCCAATGTTTCTAATCTTATCTTTTTACATGATGCAGGAACAGGCATGCGATTTTCGGTAGACACAGGTGCTTGACGTTCTCTTTTTTGCTAAGGGAAAACTTCAGGATACGACAGTCTCTCTACGTCTGCCGACTTCCACCTGGTAGCTGCCAACATTATCGTTTGGAAACGGTAAATTTAATTGGAAGTTTCTCATTGCTGACATCACATTGCCAATCCACTTTGCGGATTTCCTCTCTAATTTCCACCTTCTAGTCGATGTCTCCCACCGACGATTGGTCAACGCAAACTCGTACTTGTCGACACCTCTTCAACCCGTCCCCTCCAACCTCGCTCTTCACATCAGCCCATCCACGTATGTCTACGCCCACCTCCTCACGTCCTACCCGGAGGTATTCCGTCCGGAACTTCGGCAAACGCCCACGGCTCCTGCCAAGCACTGTATTTATCACAATTATCAAGACAACGGGACCCCCAGTCTTCGCAAAACTCAGACGTATGGCATCGGAACTATTGGCAGCCGCCAAACAGACGTTCTTTGAAATGGAGGAAATGGGCCTTTGCCAAAAGGCCTCCAGCCCATGGTCGTCACTTTTACACATCGTTCTGAAGAAAGACGGCTCCTTCTGTCCGTGCTGGAATTACATGCAAACAGAACCGGATCACTACCCTCCTCCCAAACATCGCCGACGCGACTTCGTACCTGCACAAAGCGAAGGTTTTCTCCATACTCGACCTCTTGAAGGGGTATTATCAGTGCCTATGAACCCAGAAGACATCCCCAATACCGTCATCACCACTCCGTTTGGTACATACACCTTCAATTACTCCTGTTTTGTGCTTCGTAATGCTGGGGCCACTTTTCAACGTCTCATGGATGGCATCTTAAGGGACCTCTACTTCTGTGTATGTTATGTGGACGACATACATGTGTTCTCTTCCTAAAAAGAGGAACACCTCCGTCACCTGCGCATCGTGCTCGACCGCCTGCAACAAAACGGCCTTGTAGTCTGGTACGACAAGTGTACCTTTGGTGCCAACGAAGTGTCGTTCTTAGGGCACCGCATCACTCCTGAAGGAGTCCATCCCCTCCCTGAGAAGGTAGCAGCCGTTCAGAACTTTCCCACACCCTCGAACGTCAAAGCTCTGCAGGAATTCTTAGGCATGTTCAAATATTATCATCGTTTTCTGCCAGCCATTGCCCCCACTCTTGCTCCCCTCTACGCCTCCCTACAAGGCAAGCCAAAGTACCTGAAGTGGGGTCCCCTTCAAGAAGCGGCCTTCTGCAATGCAAAGAAGGCCCTATCAACCGCTACAGCTCTCACTTTTTCTATCCCACATGCCTCTCTCCTTCTCTCCACCGATGCCAGCAACGTTGCTACTGGTGCATTACTCGAGCAGGTGGTCAACGGCTAGTCGCGCCCATTGGCCTTCTTCAGCAGAAAACTCTCCAGGGAAGAATCGGGTTGTTCTACCTTCTATCGCCAATTGCTGGTGGTACACTTGGATGTCCGTCACTTTCGCCATTTCTTAGAAGGTACTCCCTTCGTCATTCGCACAGACCACATGCCTCTGGTGCACGCCTTCACTCGACAGTCTGATGCCTGGTCCGCCAGTCAACCACGACATCTCTACGCCGCGGCAGAATACAATTGCACCTTTCAATATATCCCTGGGGAAATTAATCCGGTTGCCAATGCCCTGTCAAGAAACACGTTGGCTGCCGTTCAACTTGGATTGTATTATTACGCATTGGCTGAAGCCCAACGACAGGATCCAGAGTATCAATCAGGTAGGACATCCTGCACGTCCCTCCATTGGGAAGACATCCCCCTCGACGACTCAAACACCACCCTCCTCTGTGACGCCAGTACTGGTAGACCGCGACCTTGGATTCCTGCTCCCATGAGCCGACAGGTGTTTGATTTCATTCACGGCCTTTCACATCTCTCGTTTTTGTTCTAGTGCACAGCTGATGAAGACGAAGCTCATTTTGAACAGCATTTCTAAGGATGCTAAGAATTGGGTGGTGCACCTCT
>NW_027171921.1:27500-32500 GCF_036898095.1 Palaemon carinicauda
ACAATCCGTCAGTAACTGGGAAAGGGACATATCAATAGGAAGGTGATGAAGACCATATCATTCACAATTTGTCTTTAATATATCATAACACATTGTAAAAGTACAGATAATATGTACAAAGTATAAAACACTATCACAATGTTAGTGCACACAAAGTAATTGTCACTTTTATACAAAATTTATAAATTACGTGGAGTTAAGTTTAACACATCCTTCGACTCAACCGGTTTCGAGCAGTGAGAAGGTTTTCTACTCATTGTCAAAAGTGAACTGAAATGCAGGTGTTGTTTTGATGGCTTATATACGGAGTCCTGCTACGAGATTCAATCTTCACTGGTTAAGAACCGCCCTAGGGCGGAGACCGTTAATCCTATTGGGTGGTGGCCTCTGCCTCGCCTGGATGTTTGGTGGGATTACTGGCTCTGGTTCTGTCAGGAGATAATCCCTGTTTTGACCTTCAGCTATATCAGTCCTGTCATAGTTGTTATTGCCTGGACTATTGTTGATAGTGGACCTTATACATGTTAGCAATAAGGTCCCTTCTTGCGTGGTGTTGAGGTTAGGTCTTTGTTGTTGAATAAAAAGAGCTTCCATTATCCGGAGACGTCTACTGTCAGGGGCATGGCCGATGATTGTTACATTTTTCACTATATGCTCCCTTGTTGTCTTGAAATTATGTTTTTGGAGGCAATGCATTTTTATTGCACCCTGTTGCACGTGGCAAGATAATCTCTTAGAAAGACGCATCGTCGTCATCCCGATGTAGGTGCCAGGACATTCCTGGACGGGGCATTTATATCGGTACACTACGTTCGTCTTTTTCAAGTCATCTTGCATGGCAGGGGCAGGGTTGTTTTTCATTATCAAGTCTCGTGTTTTTGCTGATTGGTAATAAATTATGAGGTTGATTTCAGTATCCTCTGCCGTGGCAAAAACGTTGTTTTTTATTATATTTTTCATAATCTTTTCTTCTTCGTTGTAGTTTACGCTCATAATGCCTTTATAGTAAAGATTTATTTTTGCTGGCGTGTTGGTATCATTAGGGCCTTCATTCTGGTACCATTTCTCGATTTCTTTTTTAATTTGCCGATTAATTTCCTTATTCATGAAGCCATTATTCACCAGAATTTTAGTAACTCTGTCAAGTTCCTCGTGGGTGCCTCTCCACGAAGAACAGTGAGAAATGGGTCTCCGAATAAAAGCATTAATGGTTGCAGTTTTATACCGACTAGGGCACTTGCTGTCACCATTCAGACATAAGCCGAGATTCGTTGGTTTTACGTACACCGAGGTACTAAAACTATCATTGCTTGTTTCTACAAGGACATCAAGGAAGGGGAGACGTCCTTGGAGGCTGTGCTCTAGGGTGAACCTGAGCGAGCTGCATTCCTCGAAAATTCGGCGAAATTCTTCTATGCTCTCCTGATTGGCCGTTTTTATGAAAGTATCGTCAATGTAGCGTACATAGAGGTCTGGTTTACTGATTTTTCGAAAAACTCTCTCCTCGACTACTCCCATATAAAAATTAGCAAAGAGGACGCCTAAAGGGGACCCCATAGCGACTCCATCTTTCTGAATAAATATATGGTCCTTATGGGTAGTGAAAGGGGCTTTCTTGGTGCATATTTCTAATAGTGCACGGAGAGAGGCCTCGGGGATGTTGAGGGTGGGTGTCGTTGTATCCCTATAAACTCTGTCCATTATGAATTTTATTGTTTCATTCACGGGAACGTTAGTAAATAGGGACTCGACATCCATGGAGGCAATAACTCCGTCACTTGTGGAATTTCTCAGTTTTTCTAGGAGTTCTGCTGATGATGTCACACAATATTTATTGGGGATATAGTGTGTGAGTAAGGTGTTCAGTCTCTTAGCAAGCTGGTATGTAGGGGCAGGGCACTGGCTGATAATAGGCCTGAGAGGGTTCCCTTGCTTGTGCGTTTTTACATTTCCGTATAATTAGCCGAGCCCAAAATCACCTGAAATAGGTGGCAAATGGACGGCGTTGGTGGCAGCATTAATGGTTTGTATAATGCTGTTTGCTTCCCTCTTGATATCCTCAGTGGGGTTGCGGGACAATCGTTCAAATTTTGAGGTATCAGCCAAAATTTGATCTAGTTTCTCATGGTAGTCCTCTGTATTTATGAGAACGAAGGCGGCAGTTTTATCTGCACGGCGTACAGTGATGCCTTCTTGCAATCTAAGAGCCTTGGCAGCATCTCTCATCTCCTTCGTGACAATCCCACTCCGGTATTGGCCACGGTCAGTGAGGGCTTCTGCCAAGAGTAGGGGTTGGAGGGCATCAGTCGTCCGTAGGGCACCTCTACGTTCATTTTCTTGTATGGTGTCAAGGAGGAGCTCGATTTCCAATCTCTTGTCAGTCGGTCTTGGTTTGGTCATGTAGTGGCAATTAAGGCCTAAACAATATTTCTTCTTGAGCAGGCGTGGGAACGTAATTGGTGAGATTTACATACTCTTGCCTCTTTTCTGGGATCCTAAGTTTGCCTCCATTGATATTAATGAGTTTTCTTATTACAGTTTTGGTCCGATTTCGTTGGTCTTTCTCTTTTAGTTTATTAAGGAGGTAAGAGATATTTTCTGGGTAGGTAAGGTGATTCCTTTGTTGATCATTGTCATCAGGTTGCCTTTCATCACTTTCTTCAATAATACTGTGGTCTAGATTGTCTTGTTCCTCTCTCACAATGTATTCCGGGACCTCTCCAGAAGGGCGTGCTTGATCAATGGCGATGTTCTGGATTTCAGCCCATTCACTCTGCAGACGAGCAAGGCCATACAAGAAAATGAACGTAGAGGTGCCCTACGGACGACTGATGCCCTCCAACCCCTACTCTTGGCAGAAGCCCTCACTGACCGTGGCCAATACCGGAGTGGGATTGTCACGAAGGAGATGAGAGATGCTGCCAAGGCTCTTAGATTGCAAGAAGGCATCACTGTACGCCGTGCAGATAAAACTGCCGCCTTCGTTCTCATAAATACAGAGGAGTACCATGAGAAACTAGATCAAATTTTGGCTGATACCTCAAAATTTGAACGATTGTCCCGCAACCCCACTGAGGATATCAAGAGGGAAGCAAACAGCATTATACAAACCATTAATGCTGCCACCAACGCCGTCCATTTGCCACCTATTTCAGGTGATTTTGGGCTCGACTACTTATACGGAAATGTAAAAACGCACAAGCAAGGGAACCCTCTCAGGCCTATTATCAGCCAGTGCCCTGCCCCTACATACCAGCTTGCTAAGAGACTGAACACCTTACTCACACCCTATATCGCCAATAAATATTGTGTGACATCATCAGCAGAATTCCTAGAAAAACTGAGAAATTCCACAAGTGACGGAGTTATTGCCTCCATGGATGTCGAGTCCCTATTTACTAACGTTCCCGTGAATGAAACAATAAAATTCATAATGGACAGAGTTTATAGGGATACAACGACACCCACCCTCAACATCCCCGAGGCCTCTCTCCGTGCACTATTAGAAATATGCACCAAGAAAGCCCCTTTCACTACCCATAAGGGCCATATATTTATTCAGAAAGATGGAGTCGCTATGGGGTCCCCTTTAGGCGTCCTCTTTGCTAATTTTTATATGGGAGTAGTCGAGGAGAGAGTTTTTCGAAAAATCAGTAAACCAGACCTCTATGTACGCTACATTGACGATACTTTCATAAAAACGGCCAATCAGGAGAGCATAGAAGAACTTCGCCGAATTTTCGAGGAATGCAGCTCGCTCAGGTTCACCCTAGAGCACAGCCTCCAAGGACGTCTCCCCTTCCTTGATGTCCTTGTAGAAACAAGCAATGATAGTTTTAGTACCTCGGTGTACGTAAAACCAACGAATCTCGGCCTATGTCTGAATGGTGACAGCGAGTGCCCTAGTCGGTATAAAACTGCCACTATTAAGGCTTTTATTCGGAGACCCATTTCTCACTGTTCTTCGTGGAGAGGCACCCACGAGGAACTTGACAGAGTTACTAAAATTCTGGTGAATAATGGCTTCACGAATAAGGACATTAATCGGCAAATTAAAAAAAGAAATCGAGAAATGGTACCAGAATGAAGGCCCTAATGATACCAACACGCCAGCAAAAATAAATCTTTACTATAAAGGCATTATGAGCGTAAACTACAACGAAGAAGAAAAGATTATGAAAAATATAGTAAAAAACAACGTTTTTGCTACGGCAGAGGATACTGAAATCAACCTCATAATTTATTACCAATCAGCAAAAACACGAAACTTGATAATGAAAAACAACCCTGCCCCTGCCATGCAAGATGACTTGAAAAAGACGAACGTAGTGTACCGAAATAAATGCCTCGTCCAGGAATGTCCTGGCACCTACATCGGGATGACGACGATGCGTCTTTCTAAGAGATTATCTTGCCACGTGCAACAGGGTGCAATAAAAATGCATTGCCTCCAAAAACATAATTTCAAGACAACAAGGGAGCATATAGTGAAAAATGTAACAATCATCGGCCATGCTCCTGACAGTAGACGTCTCCGGATAATGGAAGCTCTTTTTATTCAACAACAAAGACCTAACCTCAACACCACGCAAGAAGGGACCTTATTGCCAACATGTATAAGGTCCACTATCAACAATAGTCCAGGCAATAACAACTATGACAAGACTGATATAGCTGAAGGTCAAAACAGGGATTATCTCCTGACAGAACCAGAGCCAGTAATCCCACCAAACATCCCGGTGAGGCAGAGGCCACCACCCAATAGGATTAACGGTCTCCGCCCTAGGGCGGTTCTTAACCAGTGAAGATGGAATCTCGTAGCAGGACTCTGTATATAAGCCATCAAAACAACACCTGCATTTCAGTTCACTCTTGACAATGAGCAGAAAACCTTCTCACTGTTCGAAACCGGTTGAGTCGAAGGATGTGTTAAACTTAACTCCACGTAATTTATAAATTTTGTATAAAAGTGACAATTACTTTGTGTGCACTAACATTGT
>NW_027171922.1:5000-17500 GCF_036898095.1 Palaemon carinicauda
AAAGTGAGAGCCGCAGCGGTTGATAGAGCCTTCTTTGTATTGCAAAAGGCCGCTTCTTGAAGGGGACCCAACTTCAGGTCCTTTGGCTTGCCCATGAGGGAGGCGTAGAGGGGAGCAAGAGTGGTGGCAATGGCTGGCAGAAAACGGTGATAATAGTTGATCATGCGCAAGATTTCCTGCAGAGCTTTGATGGTCAAGTGCGTGGGGAGGTTCTGAACGGCTGCTACCTTCTCAGGGAGGGGATGGACTCCTTCAGGAGTGATGCGGTGCCCTAAGAACGACACTTCGTTGGCGCCAAAGGTACACTTGTCGTACCGGACTACAAGACCGTTTTGTTGCAGGCAGTCGAGCACGATGCGCAGGTGACGGAGGTGTTCCTCTTTTGAGGAAGTGAACACAATTATGTCTTCGACATAACATACACAGAAGGGGAGGTCCCATAAGATGCCATCCATGAGATGTTGAAAAGTGTCTCCAGCATTTGGAAGGCCAAAACAGGAGTATTTGAAGGCGTATGTACCAAACAGAGTGGTGATGATGGTCTTAGGGATATCTTCTGGGTTCATAGGAACCTGATAATACCCCTTCAGGTGGTCGAGCATGGAGAAAACCTTCGGTTTGTGCAAGTAGGAGGTCACGTCGGCGATGTTTGGGAGGGTCTAGTGATCCGGTTCTGTTTGCATGTTGAAGCGCCTGTAATCCCCGCACGGACGGAGGGAGCCGTCTTTCTTCAGACCGATGTGTAAGGGTGATAGACAAGGGCTTGAGGAATTTTGTCAAAGGCCCATTTCCTCCATTTCGGCGAACGACTGTTTGGCGGCTGCCAATCGTTCCGGTGCCAGATGTCTAAATTTTGTGAAGACTGGGGGTCCCGTTATCTTGATATGGTGATAAATACCGTGCTTGGCATTAGCCGGGGGCGTTTGCTAAGTTCTGGACGGAAAACTTCTGGGTACGACGTGAGGAGGTGGGAGTAGGCATCCGTAGGTGAGCTGATGTGGAGAGCGAGGTTGGAGGGGGCAGGTTGAAGAGGTGTTGAAAAGTACGAGTCTGCGTTGACCAATCGTCGGTGGACGACATCAACCAGAAGGTGGAAATGAGAGAGGAAATCCGCACCGAAGATTGGCAATGTGATATCAGCAACAAGAATCTTCCAATAACATTTACGGTTTCGAAACAATAATGTGAGGTTCTCGTGACTGTAGGTGTGTATCGCATATCCATTGGAAGCTATCAGGCGAACGTCTGCAGACGTAGACAGACTACGTCGTTTCCTGAAGAGTTCCCTTGGCAAAAGAGAACGACATGCACCTGTGTCTGCCAAAAATCGCACGCCCGTTCCTGCATCATGTAAAAACAAAAGATTAGAAACACGGGAGGCCACCGCCTCGAGCGTTGGCTTACTTACACGTTTTTTTGGCCACTCACAATCCTTGGCACATTTCTTCGTGGCTTCCCCGAATCTGTAGTGGTAGCAAAACTGCGGCTAAAGGGAGGCTGTAAGTGGCTGTAGAAGTCGTTGTCAGGGGCGCGAGCGAGTGGTTTGTGGTGGGTGGCTTTGTTGCCGCTTCGGCACGTCACGGGGTAGGCTTGTATGTCCTATGGCATTCACGTCAGCTTTGGTTGACATTGAATAGGCGTCCTCTTTGTCAGGAGTGGAAGCGTTGATGGAAGTCTTGAAGGTCGTGAAGTGGCTGTCCATAAGGGCGTCGGCTTTGGTCATCAAGTCCTTTATGGGTAAACTATCGTCATCGGGTATGGCAGTACGTAAAGGTTCGTGTAAACGGAGTATCCAAAGAGCACAAAGTTTGTTCACCTCACGAGGAGAGACGTCTGCGACAGGTTGCAGGCAAGCGATACTGGTCATTTCCCTGAGGGTGAGCGAGGCTCTTTGGTCTCCCGACGGTTGTTGAGAGAGCTGAAAAAGCTTTGCTATACGGGCGGCTGGAGACAGCGAGTACTACTGCATAAGGTATGTTTTGAGAGCGTCATACACTATTGGGGTGTCTACTTGTTTACAAAGCCGGTTGGATACTTCTGGGAAAATGTCCTCGGGTATCGCCGCGAGAGCATAATCTGCTTTGGTGGTCGAGCGAGTCACGCCCTTGATGCGAAACTGGACTTCTGCGCGTTGAAAAAAGCATACGCCTCTCCGCTGGCGAGCGATGAAATTTTCAATGGGGCTGCGACAACTTCCGTGGAGTCCGCCATAATACCAATGACCGAGGGGCGAGGGGGGGTGGAAGGCGGGAGGAACAAGTCAACTTCCGAGGTCACTAATGTGACGAGCCCAGAGAAGGTTGTGATTGAAAGGCAGGATGAAAGCAACTGAGTAAAATTTATTTCAGAACTCTCATTTATATATAAATAAACCCCAGGCAAAAAGGGCATACAAAATATAATAGGCAATCTCATGTTCAACCAAAAAGCTTGCTGGTTAACAGTTAACGGTGAGAAAAACAGACATATTATTTCAGGTTCTCATCAGTGCGAGATAAGAGCGAAGATATATATATATATATATATATATATATATATATATATATATATATATATATATATATATATATATATATATATATATATATATATATATATATAAATAAATTTCAACCTCATACTTGGGATCGAACGCTAGTCCCTTCTAATGAAAGGCCAGGTCGAAACCAACCATGCCACAAGAGACCATAAAAGAAATCTGAACCTGACGTTACCTAGCTGTCCGAGGATTTACCTGGTGTTTCATAAGTCTCTTACCAGCGAGTTTTACCCGATTTCCCGGCCCACCACGTGGCACAATTGGGAGTAATTCATTAGAATTACCCCTAATGAGTCAATATGGATAAATATCAACACAACATCGTGTTCAAATAGAAATAAATTTCTACCTCATACTTGGGATCGAACTGTAGCCCCTTCTAATGAAAGGCCAGGTCGAAACCAACCATGCCACGAGAGACCATAAAAGAAATCTGAACCTGACGCTACCTAGCTGTCCGAGGATTTACCTGGTGAGACATCAGACTCTTACCAGCGAGTTTTACCCGATTTCCCGGCCCACCAAGTGACACAATTGGTATTAATTCATTCAAATTACCCCTAATGATTTAATATGGATAAATAACAACTCAACATCGTGTTCAAATAGAAATAAATTTCTACCTCATACTTGGGATCGAACGCTAGCCCCTTCTAACGAAAGGCCAGGTCGAAACCAACCATGCCACGAGAGACCATAAAAGAAATCTGAACCTGAAGCTACCTAGCTGTCCGAGGATTTACCTGTTGAGACATCAGTCTCTTACCAGCGAGTTTTACCCGATTTCCCGGCCCACCACGTGACACAATTGGTAGTAATTCATTCAAATTACCCCTAATGAGTCAATATGGATAAATATCAACACAACATTGTGTTCAAATAGAAATAAATTTCTACCTCATACTTGGGATCGAACGCTAGCCCCTTCTAATGAAAGGCCATGTCGAAACCAATCATGCCACGAGAGACCATAAAAGAAATCTGAACCTGACGCTACCTAGCTGTCTGAGGATTTACCTGGTGAGACATCAATCTCTTACCAGCGAGTTTTACCCGATTTCCCGGCCCACCACGTGACACAATTGGTAGTAATTCATTCAAATTACCCCTAATGAGTCAATATGGATAAATATCAACACAACATCGTGTTCAAATAGAAATAAATTTCTACCTCATACTTGGGATCGAACGCTAGCCCCTTCTAATGAAAGGCCAGGTCGAAACTAACCATGCCACGAGAGACCATAAAAGAAATCTGAACCTGACGCTACCTAGCTGTCTGAGGATTTACCTTGTGAGACATCAGTCTCTTACCAGCGAGTTTTTACCGGATTTCCCGCCCCACCACGTGACACAATTGTTAGTAATTCATTCAAATTAACCCTAATGAGTCAATATGGATAAATATCAACACAACATCGTGTTCAAATAGAAATAAATTTCTACCTCATACTTGGGATCGAACGCTAGCCCCTTCTAATGAAAGGCCAGGTCGAAACCAACCATGCCACGTGAGACCATAAAAGAAATCTGAACCTGACGCTACCTAGCTGTCCGAGTATTTACCTGGTGAGACATCAGTCTCTTACCAGCGAGTTTTACCCGATTTCCCGGCCACCACGTGACCCAATTGGTAGTAATTCATTCAAATTACTTTCATGACTTTAGAGATTAGTGTTAGTTTCCTATCTCCAAATGAATGAATATAAATGAATGATATCTGACAATAAATAAATCAATTTTGATATGTCACGACTATGTAATTGTGTCACTGGTGATGATTTACAAAAATCAAAGTACGTTAGAGATTATATTGAAACAGTGGATAAAAACTTTTAATTCCATAGATTTGTTCATTAATCAGTTTAGAATCAATAATTGTTGCTTGAATTACAAGCAACTGCATGTATGGATAATTCAAAACCTCCCATATTCAAAAGTGTCTGTTATTGAATAAATATTTTATTCCAAAACTTTGTGCTGTTTACTATGATTTTAGGATGAATAGTTTTATGGATTCATTTATATATATCAATTTGTTTGTATAAACTGAAAAACCTAGTGTCTAAGACATTTCTCAAGCATACTGATTATTATTATCTTATTCTTTATGAAAATTAAATAAAAGAGTCATAGTTTTATATAGGATCTGGTAAAGAGAAAACCAAAAGTAATTTTATTACCATATCTTAAGATGGAAGCTATTTTAAACTGTGGATACATGGCTACAATATCCAGAAAACCCAAATTATGAAATTGTACATTCAAAGCCACAAGGATATCACAAGAAATTGTTATAGACCAAATAATCCAGAAACAATTTGGGTATTATATTATGAGTCACAGAGAAGATTAAACTAAGTAGGCCTTCAGCTGACACCGCAGTTGTTAAGCTACTATTGCAAGTGTTGTGGAGGTTCAAAAATCAGCAGCAACTTGTAAAGAGAGTCAATGAGAGTCACTATTACAAGAAACTAGAGGTCTCGAAACAGGCATTAACTCGTCATGACAACCAATCAGAATCATGAAAATGAGGAGGTAGTGATTCCACCGCACAAACTGAGCTATCAGGAAAACCAATCACTAATTTTTTAAAGAAACTATTGATGCAGAAGCTACCATCCTCTTGTTAAAACAACTAATCAGATTCACTATGGCAAGAAACTTGAAAACGTCTAAGTAGCTTGAGACATTTCATCAGTTCTCCCAGATAAATAGTCATATGTAAAAGAAAAGCTCTTGGACAAATATACTACTTTAATTTAGCAAAGACCAACTAACTTACATAGATAAAAGGACTCTGTAACTGGTATGGGTATAAGGATATACTTACTGGAAGTCATCTGTATGTAATAGTAAGAACAAAGATAAATTAGTTATAATGTGCAAGGTTTCTGTTAGGTGATAACAGAGAGGCCAGACGAATGCAACTAAATTTATTCAATATGATAATAAGCATATATACAGAAGTTGAGAGCAAAGACATAAAAATTCAAACCGTGCAAAGCATGCTATGGCAACCTTAAACAAGTTTATATTATCAGTGCGGGGTAGAGTGTGAGATATATAAAATCAATACTGTTACAGTATACGAGCGTGCATGAATCACGGCCATTACAAGGCACCCACCTTAAAAAGAGATACATATGAAATAGGGTTCCTTTCCCTTCATCCATGTCTTGATTCTGGTAGATCAAGCCCTAATAGAAGTTGTTATGCCTGCCACAAACTTTTATTACCTGACACATTTAATCCAGTTTAAATATCTAAGAGGAATTCCATAATAACATACGATTCTCCACAAAATTTGCCGGTGGAGAGGCAAAATGTAGGCTACTCATCTTGCTATAGATATTCAGGTTTTAGGCGAACAATGGAGACCCAGTCGTCTATGCCACGAATGTTAATTAAAAAATCCTTAGGTGTGCTACAGATCATGAGGAAAGGGACCATTTAAGGGTTTGTTAGTGGTGGCTTGCTAGTGTCGCTTCGCAGAAAAACGTACGTTGTTGTGTGCAAACTTATTGGTACATCTTGCATTCCTGTGGCCATGTAAGTCTGGCGGCAAGGAGTAAAATTTCATACATGATGTGGGAGCTGATGATTGTTGGAGGAGATTGTAGACGGAAAAATTCGCAGAGGTGACTAACGAGTCACCATACACCATTTCAGCTATCAGAACAACAAGGGTAACTTCAGGAGTACCCCCCAGTCTCAGGAGGACCACTAGAAGGTGATTAAACCAGTTGGAATCATTACATCGGGACATCACGGCTGCTGTGATGTTCAACCATTCTGTTGGGTGCAGGGTTTTAGGCGGTTGTATGATGTATGGTGAGGCCAGGGAGATTCGCTAATGATGTCCACAATTGAGAGATGAAAATGGTAACACTGTCACAATCAATATACTTAGGTATATCAAATCTTACTATCCACCCTGAGAATGAGACGGATGTACCGTACATGAGGCGGATGTTGCAGTTTGCATGGGGATGGCTTAGGGCCAATGAGTCTAACGTTCAATGGCGGTAAACAAGTAACAATGACCTCATGATGGGGGTACGGAATCTGTTGCATTGAAAGTGGGCAAAGAAATACTGAGGTTCAGAAAAGGTGGCCACTTCTGAATCTGTGTGTAATGCAATGCCAAATGAACTTTGTCATCAGTAGGTGCCTAGTTGCAGTTCAGCTTTCAATTAGAGAAGATGTATGCAGATAATTTACTCTACCAGGAGACTACTGTTATCATTAAATTATTTCTATTATTGTTAGAAATAATAAAATAATTATTATAAAAAATAACGAAATAATTATTATGAAAAATAATAAAATTATTATTGTAAGAAATGAAATTATTTCTATTATCAAGAAATAATAGAATTATTATCATAAGATTGATAAAACTATAATTATTAAAATAAAATCAAGTGTTGGTTCTTTTCCACTTAATGGGACTATGGGAGGCGGGCACTTGGCCCTTGGCGCTGGAGTTGATTTGCGCGGTTATCCTCCCACTTTCATTGCTGACACAACACTAAGCAGACATAGAAATCGGGCCGGCGTATCAACACGTTGGTGGTGCCATTTAGTGTTGAAAAAGTAGTTTTTCAACGAATGAATTTAACCCTGCACACATCATGAATCATATTGTGTACGGGGCTTCAGATCGGCGTAAGGGATGTGAGAGGCCATAGAAAAAATCAAACACCTGTTGGTACATTGGGCCAGGTTTTCACAGTTGTGGCCTACCAGCATGGACTTCACAGAGGAGGGTGCTGTTGGAGTTATCGAGGACGTCTTCCCTACAGATTGATGTGCAGGTACTCTGGATCAGTTTGTTGGGCTTCTGCTAAAGCGTTATGATCCAATCCAAGTCATATGGTGGCCAACGTGTTTCTTGACACGGCATCAGTAATTGGATTCATTTTCCTAAGGATGTGTTGAATAGTACAGTTGTATTCAACCGCAGCGGAGAGGTGTCGGCATTGATGACGGACCAGACATGTGAATATCAAGCAAAATCAAACAACAATGGTATGTGGTCTGTGCAGATGATGAACGAGGTAATCTCTAAGTCTAAGAAGTGGCGAAAGTGACGGACTGTTAAATGCCCAACCGAGCAATCGTGGTCAAAGGTAGAGTAGCCAGTCTCCACTTTGGACAGTTTTCTGCTGAAAAAGTCCAAAGGTCAATGCGTGCTGTGTACCAACTGCTGGAGGAGTGCACAAATGAGGACGTCACTGGCATTGGTGGAGAGAAGGAGAATGGCATGTGGCACAGGAAAGGTGAGAGTAGCCGCAGTTGATAGGGCATTCTTTCCGTTGCAGAAGGCCGTTTCCTGAAAGGGACCTCACTTCTGATCTTTTAGCTTGCCTTTGAGAGTGGTGTAGAGGGTGCAAGAGTGGTGTCGATGGCTTGTAAGAACACATGATAATAGTTTTCATTGCCGATAATTTTTATAGTGCTTTGATAGTCGAGGGCGTGGGAAAGTTCTGAACATCTGATGCTTTGAAATGGAGGGGATGAATACCTTCAGGAGTGAACCAGCCCCCAAGGATACTACTTCATGGGTGCCAAGGGTATACTTGTCGTCCTGGACTACAACGGCATTCCGTTGCAGGCGGCAGAGAACAATGCATATTTGACGGAGGTTATCCTCTTTGGAAGAAGAGAGGACAAGTATGTCATCCATAGAACATCTACAGAAGGGTAGGTCCACTAATAGGCCATCTAAAAGACATTGAAAATTTGCCCCAGCATTACGAAGGCAAAAACAAAAGTAATTGAGTGTATAAGTTCCGGAGGGGTACATGATGTCATTTTGGGAATGGCTTCTGGGTTCATGGATACCTGATAATATCCTTCCTACTATATGCAGGTAGGAGGTAATGTCATTGATGTTAGGAAGGGGGTATTGATCTTGTTCTGCCTTTATGTTCAGATGCCTGTAACCACGACAATGGCACAGGGAGCCATCCCTCTTCAGGATGATGAGTAAGGGGGACAACCATTGGCTTGAGGCCTTTTGGCCAAGCCCCAGCTCTTCCATTTCGGCAAACGTTCGTTTAGCAGCTGCCAAGAAAATCGTGGCCAAACACCGTGCTTGGTAGGAACCGATGTCATATATATATATATATATATATATATCATTACTTGCTAAGCTACACAAAATAGTTGGAAAAGCGTGATGCTATATGCCCAGGGGCTCTAACAGGGAAAATAGCTCACTAAGGAAAAGAAGCAAAGAAAAATAAAATATTTTAAGAAGAGCAATAAGATTAAAATAAATATCTCCTATATAAACAATAAAAACTTTAACAAACCAATACGAAGAGAAATAAGATAGACTAGCGTGCCAAAGTGTACCCTCAAGCAAGAGAACTCCAACACAAAACACAGTGGAACACCATGGTACAGAGGATATGGCACTACCAAAGATTAGAGAACAATAATTTGATTATGGATTGTCCTTCTCATAGAAGAGCTGCTTACCAGAGCTAAAGTCTCTCTTCTACCATTACAAAGAAAAATGTTGCCACTGAACAATTAAAGTGAAGTCAAGAGAATTTTTGGGTAATCTCAGTGTTGTTCGGTGTAAGAGGACAGAGGAGAATGTATAAAGAATAGGACAGAGTATTGTGTGTGTGTGTGTGTGTGTGTGTAGGCATGGGAAAATGAACCGTAACCAGAGAGAAGGATCCTATATAGTACTGTCTAGACACTCAAATGACCCCATAACTCTCCTTTGGCAGTATCTCAACGGTTGGCTAGTGCCCTGGCCAACCTATATATATATATATATATATATATATGGGACATGGCTTTTCTCTAATGACTGAATATGTAATTAAATACACATATATGTAAAGGATACAAACACACATAGGCACACGTATTACATTCTACTTGAATTGGTCATTCGAGGGCGATACTTACAGCTTCAGCCCTTATAAGCGTGCTGTAGTTGTTTCCTTTATGAACATTTTGGGGTCCATCAAGTAATTCTTTCAGCAAGGGTATCTAGTCATGGGCGTTAACATAGCGATGGTTTATTGTTCCTTGATTTCTGTGGGGCAGCATAGGTGTATGAACTGTTGTGATAGTGTGTGCAATCTAGTCTTTTCTGTGAGAGTTATATATCTCCTCTAGGCATGAAAAATTATGGACAACATTTGTACATGGTCTCTTTGCTCTTTTTGGGGCGGATTACTTTATATTACAAACCTTGCAGTTAGGTTTGGGCCTCCTATTATTATTATTATTACTATTATTATTATTATTATTATTAGTAGTAGTAGTAGTAGTAGTAGTAGTAGTAGTAGTAGTAGCCAAGCCACAACCATAGTTGGAAGAGCAGGATGCTATAAGCCCAAGGGCTCCAACAGAGAATAATAACCCAGTGTGTAAAGGAAACAAGGAAATAAATAAACGATAAATGAAGTAATGAAAATTTAGATAAGATATTAAAAAAGAATATTAACAACATTAAAACAGATAATTCATATATAACTATAAAAAGACTTATGTCAGCCTGTTCAGCATAAAGACATTAGCTGCATCTTTAAATTTTTGAGGTTCTACAGAATCAACTACCCGATTAGGAAGATTATTTCACAACTTGTTAAGAGCTGGAATAAAATTTCCATAATATTGTGTAGTATTGAGCCTCATGATGAAGGCCTGAGAATTAGAATTAACTGCATACCTAGTATTACGAACAGGATGGAACGGTTCAGGAAGATCTGAATGTAATGGATGGTCATAATTATGAAAAATCTTATACAAAATGCATAAGTTTTACCTTCTGGTGAGGAGTTTTCGGGGCAATAACTCAAATGAAAATTATTTGCAAGGTCCGGGTTTTATATTTGTTGGCCGCAACAAACCTAACTCGGTGGTAGATAAGGTTTTTTCTTCTCTGTTAGTTTTTTGTTGTCGTGGCTTCTTGAATTTTGTTAAATTTCTTCCTTATGGCCTCTTCTATAATAATGTTGGGATATTTGTTATTTGTTAGTAGTTATCAAATTTGGTTTAGTTCGCGATCTACGTCTTTTCAAGTTATGTTGTGCTTGAATGCTCTTTTGACATAAGCACTCTGGCATTTAAGTATATTCCTGCGGTGGTTGCTTTGGTGTATACTGATATCTTGAGTTGGTCATCTTGTTGTTTTACTAGAACATCAGGGTTAAGCAGGGTTTTTTGTTGATTTGTAATGCACGTGTATTCCATACACGCTCATACTATGTAGTGGGATTGCAGCAGCCTCTCTCTCTCTCTCTCTCTCTCTCTCTCTCTCTCTCTCTCTCTCTCTCAGATATTAGACAACCCCGTTCAAGTATGCTAGTGCATGCTTCATGTGGTTGGATGATTGTATCCTCTTTAGCGCCCAGCTTCTTAAGTGATTTCTTCGATGATGGTCGATGTTATGTCTTTTTGTCCTTGTTCCGTAGTTGAAGGAGATGGTCTACGAGGACTTCTGCTCTTATTTTTCTAGCTACATTTAAACCTTCTCTCTAGTTACTGTTCTTTTTCCCTTTGCCTACACATACACCGAAGAGTCTGGCCTATTCTTTACATATTCTCCTCTGTCCTCATACTCTTAACAACACTAAGATTACCAAATAATTATTTTTCTCTCAAGGGTCAACTACTGCACTGTAATTGTTCGGTGGCTATGTTTTTTCCCACCAATAATTGAAAAATGTTTTTTGTTTACTTGGATTTTATAAATGGCGGCATGATTCCTTATATTAGAAAACTCAGGGTTACCAAGTCTCTGACCAGTTCTGAAGCTGTATCCCATATGGCTACAGTATCTCACCTGCAACAACCTACGGGAAGATCCAACATAGATACCGGGACATCCCGGGCACTTGAATTTATAAATGATGTTGAACCTCATGTTTTTCAATTATTGGTGGGACAAAACATAGCGAAATTCTAACTACCCTTGAGTCGTTATACATCAAACGGCTTGTTCCTTCTTTAAACTCTAACGACTCCGCTTCTCCTCTTTCCTTAGCATAACTGAAGTCGTAGGTGAGTAAAAAATTTTACTTATTAGTTCTTCACCTTCTGTTATGGGTGGTCTGGTGAGCACTGGTTCTCTTATGTTTAACTGTTTTAGTTTTTAACAATTTTCTGTTTTAATATCAATAATATTCTAATATTCTTATATATTTTTTTTTTAATTATTGTACAAATTTTAAGAATTTTATATTTATATTTTTTACAGATTGATGATGAAGTTTGCAACGTTCGAAATTATGGCCTTATTACTGATGTTTTTTGGAACCTGCTGCACACCATATATAGAATATTCACCTGTAATCCTATATATATATATATATATATATGCAAGTGTGTGAGTTTCTGTCTGTGTATTCATGTGTGTGTATTAGTATTGATTTGTATTCATTCTTGCGAAGAAATAAAGATAACATTCACCTCCTTGAAAGCTCTGACATCCTTTATATATTTATAATAAATGTTATTAACGGTTTCTGATTACCTTTTATACTTTACCTGTTCAATGACACAACAACACCCTCTCTCTCCCCCCCCCTCTCTCTCTCTCTCTCTCTCTCTCTCACTCTCTCTCTCTCTCTCTCTCTCTCTCTCTCTCTCTCTCTCTCTTTTATAACGCAACTGAAATTCTAATTAATCGAAGTGGCATTTTACATCTAATTTTCGAGCGTAATTATACTGAAGGAATTATTAAACAATCATACCATTGTACAATGTAAAGAAAATGAACATCAATAGGAAATATATATATATATATATATATATATATTATATATATACATTATATATATATATATAATATATATATTATATATATACATTATATATATACATTATATATATATATATATATATATATATAGTTATATATATATATATATAGATAGATATATTTATATCTATATATATATCTATATATATATATATATATATA
>NW_027171922.1:20000-32500 GCF_036898095.1 Palaemon carinicauda
AAATATTCCTTCCCAGCTAATCTTTTTAAAGTAAGTGGAATTTCGAATTATCATTTTATCATTAACTTTTTTATTACAAGTGCAGCTTTCTACTCTTTAAATCTAGCATGACAGGTAAGACACTATTTCCTTTATCATCTAATTTTGAAGATTAGACGCTCCACTGAACAAGACCAATTTAATTATTCATATCTTTGCGACTGATATGTGTCAAAGGAAAGACTGAAATTTAAATAGATTTCAAAAGCAGGAAAAGATAAGCCATTTCTTCAGGAACGATGAAACCTCCAATATAGTTTTATTATTATTATTATTACTATTATTATTATTATTATTATTATTATTATTATTATTATTATTATTATTATTATTATTATTATTATTATTATTATTATTATTATTATTATTATAAGGAAATATTGATAATACTAAGCTTGCAAAAAGGATGCAACATAAAATATCAATTCAAACTTGAACTAAAGTAGATTATTCTTTTACGGTGATTATGTTTTTATTGCCATGAAAAATATAATTCCACTAGCTATGTAATATCTATAACAACGGTGCTTTTAGAGTAATAATTAGCTAAATATCTACGACCAAAATGTTTATATAAAAGCGTAACCTCTCATCGGTGTTTTGGATGGTTCTAATTTCGTCTTTTATCTAAACTTAGAACGTTAATGCTGTGCTATCATGTAGAAAGGTTGGGACATCTGGCTCAATCGAAACAACTCAAGTAGGCTAAATGGAATATTGTCCTAAATGAAAGCAGGGCAATCATCCAAATATTATTTTTTAAAAGTAATAATAAATGGGATTTTTGAAGAGGACATATTACTTTATGTTTTGCTTAACGTGATGAAACACAGCAGAGATATGAGGTAAAACAAAAGAGACCGATACACATATCTAGAGAAGAAAAACTTGAGAAAAATGTATCATTAAATCACGGTTTTTCGTCCTCAAGTTTGTGACTTAGATTATTAAGGGGGGCGTAAGCTGAACTTAAGACATAACTATTTTTTACTATATTCCGTAGGCATTATAAATTCCAGAGAAATATGTTGGATATTGAGAAAAATAATATTTAGAAAATAACAAGGAAAAGGGTTATACTTTTCATGATATTTACGATACGAGAAAAGTTGAGAATTGTAATGATAAAGAATGAGTTAAATGATGCGTAACTTTTCTGTCAACAACAAATTGAAAATAATTTGGAAATTAAAATAAAATGAAGAGATTGACTTTATCTTAAGACCAAAATGCCTGGATTTAAGGAATTTCATTTTTAGAGCAGTATTACTTCTCAAATGTGGCCTACAAATGCAACAGGAACTTCCCAGACATTAATAATTCAGTCAATAAGAGTTATAAAAAACTAGACAGCTTTTTGATATGGTATCTTGTATTTTCTATGAATCTTGGGAAAAGTATTTATATACTTTAGGTTTTAATGCTACAAAGAAAATAAAAAGATAGTCAGTAGATCTAGAAGGAGGCTGGCTATGATCCATTCCAACGTTAGGAACATACAGGCAATATCAGATCTATCCGCAGAAAAACTTGTGGGTAAGAGTTTATATTTTCTGAAAAGCTGCTTTTGTTAATTACTTGTCTAGAAGATGAATGAGTTTGGTTTATTTCTTATGTTAAAAATGTTGATCCAATTATTGTATTGAAAAGTTTACATGTTATGCAATGTAGTTTTATATACTACTGATTTCAAGGAGTTTACATTATTGACATATATCAGTAAATTAGTGATATTGGCTGTCACATTCCAAAATCATTAGACTTACCGCATACAGAAGGTCCTCACTTTAGAAACTTTATTAGTTCCAAGAACCTGTTTGTAAGTCGAATTTGGTAAAATTTTGGTCCCAGGTTAAGCCCAATCTGAATGACATGAATATGATTTCTAGCTACAAAAGTAAAAAAATAGTTGCGTATCATATGAAATAAATATATGGTTATTGAAAATGTCCTTTTGATTAATGTATTAAATGATATAATATTGGTTTATTACAAAATATTTCTTTATCTTATATTTCTATTTTCAGTTGAATTTGTACTTTTATGAAATTCTCATAAAATGTTACTAAACCTAGAAATGATTGTAATTCCGTGACATTTTCTGGCACTTTTGTTGATTGTACAGCTTTAATCTTCTCTTTAGTTTTGTGAATACCCTTGCCATTTATTACAAAACCTAAGTATTCCACTGAATCTTCTTTTAAAATACATTTGCTCTTATTTACTCTAATATTATGTTCCTTCAACTTCTTCAGAAGTGTTCGCAATCTTTCCCTATCGTCTCTTGTATCTTTACCAGCAATTAAAATATCATCTATAAAAATGAATACTCCTTGCATTCCTAAAAAAATCTTATCCATAGTTTGTTGCTATATAGCTGGACTAATTGTAACTCCAAAGGGTAATCTCTTTGGTGTAAACAAACCTAAGGATGTATTTACTGTACATAATTCTTGTGAAGTTTCATCCATGGGAAGCTGTTGAAATGCTTGTCTTAAATCTAATTTAGAAAAAACAGTGCATCCAGACATAGTTGCAAAAAATGTCTTTCGGATATGGTAAGGGATGTTGAGCTACTTACAGTTGTGAATTCAACGTTACTTTGTTATCTCCACATAACCCAACCTGTCCACTTTCCTTCACAATAGGAACTAATGGTGTAGCCCAATCTGAATATCTAGCCTTTTTCCCAGGATCCTTCATTTTCTAATCTCCTGATTTCTGTTTCAATTGCACTTTTCAATGCATATGGTACTGGTCTGATATGATATTATCCACAGAAATATCATTTTTGTGTTCATCTTGTCTACCTGTAACCTTCAAAAAATTAGGCCAATCTAACTTCAAATAATGTAGCAAATCTAAAACTAGCAAAGTTTGTCCATTACCTTTTACTGCTGTTAATGGCATTCTCTCTAATTTCTGTTCTTTGTACGGTACTTCTACGTTCGAAGCACCTATTACCTGAATATTAAACCCATTATAACCTTTCAAAACTCTATTTGTACCTTCTAATGATAAATTGGGAATGCTTTTAGCCGTTTTCTCAGACATAATTGATACATCGGCTGCTGTGTCAACTTGCATCAAAATCGGTTCACCATTTATGATTACTTCTACCATGATATGTTTCTTTGCACCTTTGTTGACGGAATTAATGCGAAATGCAAAATCAGTTTCTGACCTAACCTGATTATCATGAACATTTTCTGCATTATTCTCTTGACCAATAGTATCAACAGTAGCATTTATTTTCTTTGCGTACTGTTTAGGAAATCTACAAACAGTTGCAAAATTACCCATCTTTCTACAATTCTGGCATGTTTGTCCAGTAGCAGAGCATTTCTTTGTTTCGTATGCAAGATGATCAGTTTTACCACACCTATAGCACTTGGGTTTTTCCTGTTGTTTCTGTCTCTAGGCCTGATTCTGATATTTATGAACACTAGTTTTAGGCACTTCTCTATGAATAGGCTTTGCCATATTCCTTCTCTGATTCTCATTGGTTTTCCACTTAGAACCTACTGTATTAATTTTAGAATTTTCCATTCTATTTCTTGTAGAACTACCTATTATGTTACTTTGCCTATTTGATGTTTCTAAAGCTCTGTCTGTTATCAATACCTTTTCTAATGTTAAATCTTTATCTTGCAATGATTTCTTTATCAACTCAAATGAGTAATAAACACAAATGTTTTAAGCTGATATATTTTTATATATAATACTGCTGCAAGTCTGCCAACATCAATAATTCGTATTCCTCCAAAGTTGTTGCTTTGGAGAGTTTATTTCGAATCTGTCTAATATCATCTAGTGAAATTGACTTTTTATCTGACAACCAGAGAGAACAGGTGATATGACTATCAGTCCCTGGACTGAGATTAAAGTGACAGGAAAGGAAAGTTTGAACAAGTTTATTTACGGATTGACTCCGAAACATATCACTTGCTTATTTTAAGACATGAAACTGGTAGTAAAAAAAACACAAATAATAAAAAGGTCTTGGTATTCCGGTTAATGAGTATAAGAAATAAAAGGAAATCTTAAAACACAAAAGAAAACAAATAGAACATGATCACAACCATATTTATGTAGACAAATTACTTTTTTATAATAGGTAATATTAGAACAGTAAACTAAAAAAGGGATAAAACTTATACAGGACAAAGAGCAGTAAAGTAGCTATGTGATAGAAACAAACAATATCATTTGGAAGGAGTAGGGAACAATAGAACAATATAGCAAGGTGCTGAATACATTAGATAATGTAGAAGCTATGGAAACTAGGAGGTAATCAATAGGGTTAGAGATACTATGAACACATTTACGTAATGAAGTAACATTATGAATATTGCATCAGATGTAAAAAGAATCTCTTCTTGTTCATTTGAGGAAAATAAACGACAACTTATTAGCTAATATATCTTTTGTTTTCGTACGTAAAAAAAAATATATATATCATTTGGGTCTACACTTCCATGAACATCAAGAACAAGGGACTGAGAAGCTAATTTAGAATATTTACCTTCAAGAAAAAAGCAATGAAAAAAATTTTTTTTCGTGATTTTTCTTATTGTTAAAAACATCAGTCTAAAGGAGTGACGTTTCCTATGGCAATGATTGACATAACCATCTGGTTTAGGCAAGGGAGGAGAAGGGAATTTCTCATCAAAGAGGGTATATTTAAGAATAGCCAACCATTTAGATTCCTGGGTTGTACCAGAAAGGTCTCTTTTTCAGAAAAATATTATTCCTTTTCAGTGGAATCATAAACTCTCTGAACATCAGCTCTTAGCTGAGCATAGTTCATAGGTCTTAAAGGCCGCTCATGAATGCCAGAGGCAAGGGACAGTGACAATGCCCTACCAAGCAGGAGAATGTTCTAGTGACTGCCCATATATACATATGATCAACGCCCATGCCCTTTCCACCAAAGCTAAGACCAAGGAGGACCAGGCAATGACTGCTGATGACTCAGCAGATAAATGAGATAAATGGTGAGGTTACAACAACCAAAGCAACTAACGAGTTTAAACAAGACTTCAGCCCCTGTGTGGTGATCACCAGTCAGGGACGTTACCACATAGGCCACCACAACCCATGTAATTCCAAATCCTGTGGCATTATCAGACAGTCTCTAGCTTACTTTGATAGAGGCTGATGCGAAATTATTTCATTTGATGTTGGTATTTCCAGATCAGCAGATCAAACTGTTTGATAACGGTGAGATGCTTTAGCATTTATGATCGCATCATTAATTGCTTTACTTCAGTGTGAAGTCATGAAAGTGTTTCGCTTTGTATTTTTCACCGAATTGGCGATAAACTGTATATCAATCGATGGTTGCGTCATTTCGGATTACAGTAACCTCATTTTGGTTAGGAGATGAGAAGTAAAAGAGTTATGGAGTTAATAATTTCACCGAAAGATAGTAATGTTTTGTATAATTCTCTGAATGGAGAGTCAATAATTTTTTAAGGTTATTAATATAACTCTAATTCATCAATTAGACTATTTTCATGGAAGACAATTTGATTTCAGTTTTGATAATCCACAATATTAATCCCACGGGAACTCCATGATGGTCTTATTTGCAGTAGTCCGGGTGATTTCAGCTCTTGCGATATAATTCTCTACAATTCAGTGAAATAAGGGGATAAACACTATACTTAGAACCTAAATATGAATAATTTTCGGAAGAGGATAATTAGCATCTTATCCTAATAACGAGAATATATATATATATATATATATATATATATATATATATATATATATATATATATATATATATATATATATATATATATATATATATATATATATATATATTTGGGCTCAGGCCATGTCGTCCTGATGGAAGTTCCTATTACGTAGCTTTCTAGGGTATATTTGACTACAGTGATATTCCCAGAGAATTTTACCTTAAGGTATCCAGAATTCTAACTCCTGTATCGAATATCCCTAAATAATCTCACAGGGATATCGCATAATATCAGAGGACGTATTCTTGACACGTCACATAGCTATCTTCACCCAGAACAGTATTAACGCTTCGAGGGGGTACAGTGACAAAAATCTGAAACGAGAATGAAAAGAGAGCCGCTCATAAGGCTTCTCTCCTATTCTGTTTCCAGTGTGTATCTGATGAAGGTGGTAGCGCCCTCTTTATTCCTTTTTGTGTAGCTCTACTACTCGGTGTTTTGCCTTGTGTTTTCTCGTTATTTTGGATTTATTTCAACATTTTGATGACTTCTTCAGCCTCTTCTGCCTCTGGAAAATTGAGTATTATCTCTACTATGTATAAATGTAAGCTCTTGTTGTTTTGTATTAAATCAAAAGTGATATTAACGTAAACAAGAGCTCTTGCCTACCGGAGTCATCCTGGATACTATCGCTCGCTCTTTTGGGTCATTTAGTGAGCTGGAGCGACGTTCCCGGTTTGTTATGCTTTAATAATTTAGCTATTTAGCTTCTCTAGGAATGCTTATATTATACCGTCTGTTTTAGCTCGGTGATTTCGACACAGGTCGAGGTACCGATCTTGCCCTTCGCGAGGCTTCATAGCCTAGACGTCTGGCACTAGTACTTTCATGCATGATATAAGTTTTTCCGAGTGTTATATTAATGAAGCTATAGGCAAATATTTTATACATGTAAGATATTGTTGAATGTTTTTTCCAGGTTGTATACGAGAGAGTTTCGGTGATTTAGGTAATCGATTCTCACCTTATCTAGTCTAGTATTCTAGGTACAGTAGTATACTTTCGCACATCCCCGATTGTTCTTTTCTCCTCCGGAGGCTAAGTTCAATCCCTCTCTCCCTCTGTATGCCTTCGGCTTAATCCTTGTGGTTCTATCTGTATAATAATTCAGGTTATAACTATTCTAGGATATGTCTGTCCTGACCTGATAACCAGAGTGACTGGTTTTTTAGGTTAGGGCAGAACATCAGAGTTTTCTAGTCTGTGGTCTGCTTCTTCCTAGCATAGAGAATGAGTCTCCTTTGCTAGGTTAGGGCCGGACACAGGAAGCTTTGCTTCCCTAGTCCACGTTGGAAGGATTCTGTAAGAGATGATTCCTTCCTCTAAGGGCCTAGCAGACTGTCTTGTGTTGTTTTTCTCGGGCTGGAGAATGAGTTCTCTCTGTTGCCCTGCGAAATAACTTCACCTAACTTTGTTCTGGTTGGGAGGAGGATAGGAAGTATTGCCAGTCTTCTTCCCTAATAGACAACTCTAGGTTAGGATAAGCTTCCCTAACTGCTGAGTGTGTCTCTTTGTAGAACGAAGTCTATAGGACCCTTATCCCTTCCCCACCTCTCTTTCTTTTATTTTCTTTTGGCCGCAGTCCTACTTCCGTACCTATTATAGGTTAGGATGAAGGACCGGCTCTGCTCTCTGCTGGCTGGCATTACGTGTCGGTCGGCAGAGACCGTTTGTTCTTTGTAGAGTGAACCCCAGACCTCCTTTGGTCTCCCTTCCATGTCTGCCGGTAGAGACCGGCAGGCTATGGATTCTTTGGAAGCCTGAATGCTACATTCTCCCCTTCCATAAGTTCACTCTTTCTGGATGGAATGTTGTATAGCAATGCCGCCTTATAACCTTACATCCATACTGTTTCTCTGACTATTGTGTTGCTCCTCTTACCCGGCTGCGGCTCAACAGCAGACAGCCGGTTAGGTGGAGGTTCTCTGGTTCCTGGCTACTGTCGTCGGGCATGGGTATTATTACCTTTGCCTGCCGGCAGTGGACACGCAGCCCGAATCTGCTGGCCACTACGATTAGCAGCCGGCAGCCGGGTATTAGTGTTTCCAGCCGTCGGCTGGCAATGATTGCCGGCCGGCACACAGTCGCGAATCAGGGGGCTGCCACCTATTAGTTAAAGATATTATATCTTTGAACTATACAGGGGTAGATGCCGGCCGGCACGTGCAGGTACGCCGGCACATACCGGTGCGTGCTAGCCGGCACAACAGCATGCGATGTACAGTAGTTGCTATATTTGTAGTGTTGTACACACTGCATTAGCAGAAACTGCTGTACATAGCTTGTGATAACACTAAAGTTCTTCATCATAGTTAATGTTATCCTGTTAAGCCTTTTGTTGAGACCGTACAATATATAGAAAGTAAGTTCTTTCTATATTCTTTCTATCCCGTACATTAAAACTTTATCTCAATGTGCGAACTACACCTTAAATTTCCGTTTAGGAAATTACATAAGGTAATATAGAATAGAATTAACCTTAGTTTTAATATCTCGGGAGGTTTCAGCAATTGACTGGGCAGGAAATACAAGTATGTGTCTTTCCTTCTTTCTTTTATATCTTTTCTATATAAGCTAAATGTCTCAATATAAGTGAAAGCCTTCACTTGATACTCATGCATTTTTCTTCTCTTCACAATAGGACCATCCAAAGTGCGGGAGTGTGTTCTGTAATGTCTGCAGTAAGAACTTATGTGGACATCAATATTATAGGAGACATGCAGCTTGCGCAGCCTCCAGAGGTGATCTCCGCTATTGGGACCCTCAGATTTGTACAGTTTGTTCTAACCTGATTACCTAGGCTTTTGACGACCCTAAGTCGACGGAGTCAAGGGATGCTGCCAGGGAAACGTTACGATCCTGGGTGAGTGGTTTTCAGAAAAACACCTAAGGCCCCTACCTTCCAAATGAGAAGATTAGAGTCTACCTTTTCCCTAAAGCATCGGCTGATGCAATCATCCCCCAGCCTCAGGTGGAGATACCGACTGCCCAGAATCCGGTAGATTCTGAAGTCTCAGCCGCCCTTCAAGACATCCAGTTGGACGATAGGATGTCAGAATTATCGGATTCTATTGAGAAGGATCTTCTAGGAGAAGGTCAGTAGGAGAAGCTGTTCCAGGCTTCTCAAGTAGAAGAGGAAGAAACCGACGAAGTGTCGGTTACATCGGTTCCGGACCCAGAACATGTTCCTTCTACATCGTCTTCTATCCCAGATGAACTGGGAAGGACTCTTTCTTCCATTGTTGAGATGATCCAACAAATTCAAAGGAAGAATGATAAGAAAGGAGCTGCAATGAAACTGGAGATACCTAGACTTGCAGCATCACGTGGGCCCCAGAAGCGGCTCAGCGTGAAGGATCTTCCTTGGTGCTCGGATACCAATCCTTGGAGGTATGGCGAACACATGCCAATGACAACCGGGAAGATCGTGATCTCAGAAAAGTTGGGAGCAATTCCCCTGGAAGAAGTGGAATTTTGGCCCAACAAATATTCTTATCCGGACTGCTATGTCCGTCTTAAAGGAGGAGACGGAGCCGAAGGAGGTCATAGTTTTTTACCATAGTTAAGCTCAGACATTACTAGTGAGCTCGATGAAAGAGAGGGCCTTCTCTAACTCAAAGGTGCCCGCCTTGAGTAAGGAACTTCCCTCCTTTGTGGCCTCTCCTACCAGAGCCTTTCCCTTCTTGGAAAAGGGATATAAGGCAGCCTTAAAGGCTGTGGAGGCAGGGAAACCATGCCCCTCCTTGGAGGAGTCCAAGCTTTTATCTCAGACCTTTCCCTTGGACCAAGACGACTGGAAGGACGTACACCTTACCTTCTCAGTCGGGAAGCTGGAAACTGATATTGGTGAACGTCAGTTCGGTGAGGCACTTCCAAAACTGTTGGAGGTTCTCTTGCATAGAGAGCAAGAGACAAAGGAAAGACTTGCGGTATCAATGTTGTTGCAAACGATACTAGAAACGATGGCAAGTGACCCCAAGAACCAGGACATGTTCATGGTTGTGGCCAATACCCATCTGGCCAGAGTTACGAAGGATCTCTATAGCTTTTTTTATAGCTAGGAGAGCCTGTAAAGATTTTGTGTTCGCCTCGGCTGCGGTGAGGCACGAACCGAGGAAACTGGTCTCCTCTCGTATTTGGGGTAAAGACCTCTTTCCAAATGAAGTGGTTAAAGAGGTAGTAGACAAGGCCGCTACAGAGAATAGGAACCTTCTCAAAAAGTGGGGCTTAGATCTTAAGATAAAGTCTTCTTCGAATGAGGGTCCCCAACCCAAGAGGAAGACAAAAAAGCCTGAGCCATCCTCTCGGCCGGCTAAAACCTTCCGACAGCAACATCAACAACAACTTCCTGTGACCGCAGTGCCTCAGATAGTGGCACAACCTCCAACCACGTACCAGCTGGTGCCTCAACAAGTAGCGACACAGTAGCCAGTTTTTAACCCAACCTTAGAAAAGCAAACTTCTTCCTTTCGTTCGAGAGCTAGAGGAACAGCCAGAGGTTCATCTAGACGCCCTTCAAGAGAAAGGGGATACAGGGGAGGACGTGGTCAAGGAGGCAAGGCCTCAGGTCCACAGCAGCCTAATTAAAAATGGACTCGGATGGAGCTGGAGCAGTCTTCCACCTCAATTTCCTCAATTCTTCCAACACTCTACCCCCGTTCTGGAAGAATGTGTCCGAGAACTCTTAGACAAAAGAGTAATCCGGAAAGTTAAGTCCATAAAATTCCATGGAAGGCTGTTTTGTGATCCAAAGAAGGACTCAGAAAAACTCAGAGTCTTTTTAGACTTTTCACCACTCAACAAGTTCATAGTGAACTACATGTTCAGAATGTTCACGCTTCAAAACATAAGGACCCTACTGCTCAGATGGGCATATACTGTCTCTATAGGACTTATCTGACACTTATTGGCACGTTCCAATTAATCGTCCCCTCTGCTCCTACCTATGCTTCAAGTTACATAGAAAACTTTACGCTTTCAGAGCCATGCCTGTCGGGCTAAACATAGCCCCAAGGATTTTCACGAAGCTCTCGAACGCAGCCGTCCATCAATTACGCCTAAAAGGGGTCCAAGTAGTAGCCTACTTGGATGACTGGCTGGTGTGGGAAGCATCCAGGACAGAATACATGCAAGCTTCTAAGATAGTGATCGAGTTCCTGGAACATCTGAGATTCAAGATCAACATCAAAAAGTCTCGACTTTTTTCAGCTCAAAAATTTCAGTGGTTATGAATCCATTGGAGTTTGGAGTCACATCGACTTTCCATTCCTGGTAGAAAGAGGAAAGAAATAGCAGGATATATCAAGAGACTATTGATATCCAAACGGATATCAAGACGCGAACAGGAGAGAGTGCTGGGCTCTCTACAGTTTACTTCGATAACAGATCCAGTGCTAAGAGCACAGCTTAAGGATGCAACAGGAGTCTGCAGAAAATACGCATCAAACGCGCAAAGAGATCTAATAAGACCACTACCGACTCGACTGCGAACGCTTCTCAAGCCGTGGTCCAATGCCAAGCAATTGAAGAAATCAATACTTCTTCAACCTCCTCCCCCGTCAGTAACTATCCACACAGATGCTTCAAAGGAAGGCTGGGGAGGTAACTCTCATCAGATGAGAGTTCAAGGAGCTGGTTCAATCTTTTCAAATCATTTCACATCAACTTTCTAGAAGCCATGGCAGTAATTCTGACACTAAAGAAAGTTTCTCCTCACCACTCGACCCACATAAGACTGGTTCTAGACAGCGCAGATGTAGTGTGATGCCTGAATCAACATGGGTCGAGGTCACCTCAAATCAACCAAGTGATGTTGGCCATCTTCCGCTTGGCGGAAAAGAAGAAATGACACCTGTCAGCAGTTCACATTCAAGGGTTCCGCAATGTGACAGCGGACGCACTATCCAGGTTTACACCTATAGAGTCAGATGGTCCCTTGACTCAGGATCATTCTCCTTCATCTCAAGTCAAGTCCCAGAGCTGTAGATAGACCTCTTTGCGATTAAAAACAACAAGAAAATAGATCGTTACGTGTCCCCATACGAGGATCCGCTAGCGGAGGCAGCGGATGCTATGTCCCTGGACTGGAACAGATGGTCCAGTATTTATCTGTTCCCTCCGCACAACCTCCTATTGAAGGTCCTCGATAAGCTGAGATCCTTCAAAGGGAAAGCAGCAATAGTGGCCCACAAGTGGCCAAATAGCGTGTGGTTTCCTCTGGCATTGGAACTACGACTAAAATTCGTACAGCTACCGGATACATCCCTGTCTCAGCGAGTACAGAAGTCGACTGTCTTCGCCTCATCACAGAAAACACGGAACCTACATCTCATGATTTTCTCTCCTTAACTATGAGAAAAAGATTCGGTGTTAAAAGTCAGTTCAGACTTTTGGAGGAAACCAGAAGACATCATGAGGCTTCAGTATTTCTGCTTGTACTCGCTTTTGGGGACAGAGTTAGTGAAATATTGGCTCTTTTTAGAGAGGAAGGCCACGTCCAGTTCTTGGAGGGAGAACTGAATCTATTTCCAGACCCAACGTTTCTCACCAAGAACAAGCTACCCACCAAAAGGTGGGGTCCCTAGAGAAACTGCCCTCTGAAGGAAGATGTATCTCTATGTCCAGTGGAGTGCCTAGGGTCATCTTCATAGAACTTCAGACTTTACTGGAGGACAGCTGTTCAGAAGAGAAACCCTG
>NW_027171922.1:40000-57500 GCF_036898095.1 Palaemon carinicauda
GTTAAAGCGAGTGAATGTTTGCTTGAAGTGAGGAACAATCTTAAAAGACATCTCATGTTAAAATTATCCATATTTTTAACTCAATGCTTCATACATTTCTAATAATTGAGTGTGGGCGAATAAGACGCAAAGTTCACTAAGAACTAGTTTATTGAAAATCAATAAACATATAGATCAGTCAACATTTATAAAATTTATAAAATGTGGATGATATCCATAAAAGCATAAAGAAAACAGTAAACAGAAAATATTGTTTCGTCTAAGAAAGGAAAGAGATTTGCCACTCTTATGGAATTATTAATAATGTTGATACAGTCTGTATTACTGTTTATTCACACTAGCCTAAAAAACGCTTGGCACATGTTTCTGTATTATGCTTAGTTCACCAAAGTCAATGGAACAGTTCGTAAGGACACGTTAGTAGCCTATCACTCAGTCTGTAGTAACAGTCTGTGACTACACACCCACCCTTAATTAATCGTCCCAAATTAATTTCACTGTTCCTCGCAGATTTAAACAGCAGGTTTAAGAATTCTACCTGCTGCTACCACAGACCTCTTGAGTTGCTCCAGCCGGTGTACGAACAAGGATGTTCAAAGTCCATGAATTTAAAGAAATTTATGGAAGAGGCAACTTTCCTCGTATCATGACTTGCGGGTGTACTGTCTGGATCCGCTCTGTGAAAAAAATAGGTGAGTTTCGCCCTTAGTTGTTTCAGAGATAGATTTGAACCCGAGGTTTCTCCTCTGAACAGCTGTCCTCATTTAAAGTCTGAAGTTCTATGAAGATAGACCTTTAGGCACTCCACTGGACATAGAGATGCATCTTCCTTCAGAGGGCAGATTCTCTAGGGACCCCACCTGTTGGTGGATTGCTTGTTCTTGGTAAGAAACATTGGGTTTGGAAATAGATTCAGTTCTCCCTCCAAGAACTAGACGTGGCATTCCTCTCTAGAGAGAGCCACTATTTCACTAACTCTGGCCCCCAAAGCGAGTGCAAACAGAAATATGACTTTTTGAGTCAAATCCTTCTAAGCGCACTCCTCATTGTTCAATATTTAGGCAAAATGAAGAATCTCTTCTAGTAACCATGAAATGGGTCTTGGAGGCGCTGAAGGACTAAGCTTAGCACGGGCCTTCGGAATTCATTAAGAACGTCATTAGAAAGGTCGACCTGAAAGGCATATAGTATCGGTCTTGTCAAGGCAGACTTGCACATTGATATTGTGTTGGCTGTTAAACCCTGTTCATGAAGGTGAACGAAGAATGATAAACAGAAATCTGTCGAGATTTCTTTTGGTTTCTTCGCCTTGACAAAGGACACCCGCTTCTTCCATGATGCCTCATATTGTCTTCTGATTTCCTCCAAGAAGTCTATACTGTCTCTTGATACCCCAAATCTTTTTCTCATCGCTAAGGAGCGAAAATCATGAGATGCAGGTTCCGGGTTTTCTGTGATGAAGCGAAGACAGTCGACTTCTGTAGTCTCTGAGACAGGGTTGGATCCGGTAGCTGTACAAACTTCAGTCGTAGATCCAATGCCAGAGGGAGCCACACGCTGTCTGGCCACTTGTGGGCCACTATTGCCGCTTTCCCTTTGAACGATCTCAGTTTGTCTAGGACCTTCAAATGGAGGTTGTGTGGAGGGAACAGGTAAATCCTGGACCATCTGTTCCAGTCTAGGGACATAGCGTCCACTGCCTCCTCTAGCGGATCCTCGTATGGGGACACATAACGATGTATTTTCTTGCTGTCTCTCCTCGCAAAGAGGGCTATCTGCAGTTCCGGGACTTGACTCAAGATGAAGGAGAACGATCCAGCGTCTAAGGACCATTCTGACTCTATCGGTGTAAACCTGGATAGAGAGTCCGCTGTCATGTTGCGGAAACCTTGAATGTGAACTGCTGACAGGTGCCATTTCTTTCTTTCCGCCAAACGGAATATGGCCAACATCACTTGGTTGATTTGAGGTGACCTCGACCCTTGTCGATTCAGGCATCTCACTATCACCTCGCTGTCTAGAACCAATCTTATGTGGGTCGAGTGGTAAGGAGATACTTTCTTTAGTGTCAGAAGTACTGCCATGGCTTCTAAAAAGTTGATGTGAAATGAATTGAAAAGATTGGACCAAGCTCCTTGGACTCTCTTCTGGTGACAGTGACCTCCCCAGCCTTCCTTTGAAGCGTCTGTGTGGATAGTAACTGATGGGGGAGGAGGTTGAAGAAGTATTGATTTCTTCAGTTGCTTGGCTTTGGACCACGGCTTGAGAAGAATTCGCAACTGAGTCGGTTGTGGTCTCATTAGATCTCTTCGCGCGTTTGATGTGTATTTTCTCCAGACTCCTGTTGCATCCTTTAGCTGTACTCTTAGCACTGGATCTGTTATCGAAGCAAACTGTAGAGAGCCCAGCACTCTCTCCTGTTCTCATCTTCATATCCGTTTCGATTTTAGTAGTCTCTTGAAAGATCCTGCTATTTCTTTCCTCTTCTTCCCAAGAATGGAAAGTCGATGTGACTCCAAATTCTAGGGGATTCCCAACCACTTTTTGATGTTGATCTTGATTCCCAGATGTTCCAGGAACTGGATCACTATCCTGGAAGCTTGCATGCATCCTGTCCTGGATGCTGCCCACACCAGCCAGTCATCCGAGTAGGCCACTACTTCGATCCCCTTTAGGCGTAATTGATGGACGGCTGCGTTCGCAAGTTTCTTGAAAATCCTCGGGGCCATATTTAGCCCGAATGGCATGGCTCTGAAGGCGTAAAGTCTTCTTTGTAATTTGAAGTCTAGGTAGGAGGAGAGGTGACGATTAATTGGAACGTGCCAATAAGCGTCAGACAAGTCTATAGAGACGGTATATGCCCTTTTTGGCAGTAGGGTCATTATGTGTTGAAGTGTGAGCATCCTGAACTTGTAGTTCACTATGAACTTGTTGAGTGGCGACAAGTCCAGAATGACTCTGAGTTTTTCTAAGTCCTTCTTTGGAACACAAAACAGCCTTCTTTGGAACTTGATGGACTTAACTTTTCGGATTACTCTTTTCTCTAAGAGTTCTCGGACATATTCTTCCAGAACGGGGGTAGAGTGTTGGAAGAACTGAGGAAATTGAGGTGGAGGACTGCTCCAGCTCCAACCTAGTTCATTCTTTATCAGGCTGTGGGCCCAGGGATCGAAGGTCCAATGATTCCTAAATAGATGTAGTCTCCCTACTACTGGAAGCACCCTGAGGGGTTTGCCTCCTGGACCGCGTCCTCCCCTAAATCCCCTTCCCCTTGAGGGGCGTCTAGAAGAACCTCTGGCTGTTCCTCTGGCATTTGAGCGAAAGGAAGAAGTCTGCCTTTCAAAAGCTGGGTTAAAAACCGGCGACTGTGTCGCTACTTGTTGAGGTACCAACTGGTACGTGGTTGGAGGTTGTGCCACTATCTAAGGCACCGCGGTTGCAGGAAGTTGCTGTTGCTGCTGTCGGTAGGGCTTAGCCGGCCGAGAGGATAGCCTAGTCCTTTTTGTTTCTTCTTGGGTTGGTGACCCTCATCCGGAGAAGACTTTCTCTTAAGATTTAAGCCCCACTTATTGAGAAGGTTCCTATTCTCCGTGGCGGCCTTGTCTACTACCTCTTTAACCACTTCGTTGGGAAAGAGGTCTTTACCCCAGATGCAACAGGGGATCAGCTTCCTCGGTTCGTGCCTCCCCGCAGCCGAGGCGAACACGAACTCTCTACTGGCTCTCCTAGCTTTAATAAATCTATAGAGATCCTCCGTAACTGTGGCCAGATAGGTTTTGGCCACTACCATGAGCATGTCCTGGTTCTTGGGGTCACTTGCCATCTTTTCTAACGTCGTTTGCAACGACATCCATGCCGCAAGTCTCTCTTTCGTCTCTTGCTCTCTGCGCAAGAGAAACTCCAACAGCTTTGGAAGTTCCTCACCAAACTGACGTTTGGCAATATCAGCTTCCAGCTTCCCGACTGAGGAAGCAAGGTGGACGTCCTTCCAGTCTTTTTGGTCCAATGGTAAGGTCATGGATACTGGCTTGCATTCCTCCATGGAGGGGCATGGTTTCCCTGCCTCCGCCGCCTTCAATGCTGCCTTATATCCCTTTTCCAAGAAGGGAAATGCTCTGGTGGGAGAGGCCACAAAGGAGGGGAGCTTCTTACTCAAGGCTGGCACCTTTAAGTTCGTGAAGCCCCTCTCTTTCATCGTGCTTCCTAGTAACGCCTGTGCTCTACTATGGTCAAGAACTATGACCTCCTTCGGCTCCGTCTTCTCCTTTGAGGCTGGCGCCTTCCTAAGACGGACATAGCAGTCCGGGTAAGAGTCTTTGTTGGGCCAAAATTCCACATTTTCCAGGGGAATTGACCCCAACTTCTCCGATATAACAATCTTCCGGGTTGTCATTGGCATGTGTTCGGCATACCTCCAAGGATTGGTATCCGAGCACAAAGGAAGATCCTTCACTTTGAGTCGCTTCTAGGGCCCACGTGATGCTGCAAGTCTACGTATCTGCAGTTTCATCGTAGCTTCCTTTTCATCATTCTTCTTTTGTATTTGTTGATCCATCTCAACAATAGAAGAAAGAGTCCTTTCCAGATCACCTGGGATAGCGGACGATGTAAAGGGAACAGGCTCTGGGGCCGGAACCGATGTAACCGACACCTCGTTGATTTCTTCCTCTTCTATTTCTGGAGCCTGGGTCAACTCCTCCTCCCGACCTTCTCCCAGAAGGTCCTTCTCTGTATAATCCGACAATTCTGACATCCTATAGTCCAATTGGATGTCTTGAAGGGTGGCCAAGACTTCGAAATCTACTGGATTCTGGACAGTTGGTATCTCCTCCTGAGGCTGAGGAATGACCGCATCAGCCGATGCCTTAGGGAAAAGGTAGGCCCTCATCTTCTCGTTTGGAAGGTAGGGACCTGAAGTGTTTTTCTGAAAACCCCTCACTCATATTCACAACTTTTCCCTAGCATCATCCCTTGACTCTGTCGACTTAGGGGTGTCAAATCCCTCGGTAATCAGGTTAGAACATTTGGTACCTTTGGAGGCTGCGCATGCTGCGTGCCTCCTGTATAACTCATGTCCACAAAAGTGCTTGCTGCGGACATTGCAGAACATACTCCCGCACTTCTGATGGTCCTCCTGTAAAGTGAAGAAAATCCATGATTATCAAGTGAAGGCTTTTCACTTATTATCAATACATGTAGCTTATACAGTAAAGCTAGAAAGGAAAGAAGGAAAGACACATACTTGTATGTCCTGCCCAGCAAATTGCTGTAACCTCCCAAGATATTAAAACTAAGGTTAATTCTTATTCTAAAATACCTTATATATTTTCTTAAGCGGAAAGTTAAGGTGTAGCTCACACCTTGAGATAAAGTTTTAATATACGGGATAGAATGAATACAGAAAGAACTCACTTTCTATATATTGTACGGTCTCAACAAGAGGTTGTACAAGATAACATTAAGTATGCTGGAAGAACTTTAGTGTTACAACAAACTTTGTACTGTAGTTTTATTAATGCAGTGTGTACTACACCATAAATATAGTAACTACAGTACATCGCATGCTGTCATTCCGGCCAGCACGCACCAGCATTTTCCCCTGTATAGTTCAAAGGTATGCTACCTTCAACTAATAGGCGGCAGGTCACTGTCTCTCAAATGTGTGCCGGCTGGCAATCACTGCTGGCTGGCAACTGAAAACACTAGCACCCAGCTGCCGGCCACTAATCGTAGTGGCCGGCAGATCTCGGGATGTGTTTCTACTCCGCCAGGCAAAGGTAGCGATACCCTTGCCGGCCGGCAGTAACTACGAACCAGAGAACCTCCACCTACCTGTCTGACGGCCGTTTAAGCTGGCAGCCGGGCTAGGAGTACAATACACTAGCAAGAGAAATAGTATGGAGGTAAGGTTATAAGGCAGCATTGCCATACAACCTTCCATCCAGAAAGAGTGAACATACAGAAGGGGAGAATGTAGCATTTAGGCTTCCTATAAATCCATAGCTTGCCGGGCTCTACCGGCAGACACGGAAGGGAGACCAAGGGAGGTCTGGGGTTCACTCTGCAGAAGAAAAAGGTCTCCGCCGGCCGGCAGGAAATTGCTGGCCGGCTGAGAGCTGAGCCGGTCCCCCATCCTAACCTACAAAAGCTACAGAAGTAGGACTGCGGCCAAGAGATGTGATGTCTAGCCCATCAGTAAGAAAGAGAGGGGGGAAGTGATAAGGGTCCTGTAAACTTCGTTCTAGTATGAGACACACCCAGCAGTTAGGAAAGCTCATCCTAACCTAGAGTTTGTCTATTATGGAGGAAGGTTGGCAATACTTGCTATCCTACTCCAAACTAGAACAAAGTTAGGTGTAGTTATTTCGCCCGGCAACGGAGAAAACTCATTCTCCTGCCCGAGATTAACAACACAGGACAGTCTGTTAGACCACTAGTAGAAGGAATCATCTCGTACAGAATCCTTCAGATGTGGGCTAGGGAAGCAAAGACTCCTATGTCTGCACCTAACCTAGCAGAGGAAACTCATTCTCTATGCTAGGAAGACGCAGACCACAGACTAGAAACTCTGATGTTCTGCCGCAAACCCAAAAACCAGTCACTCTGGATACCAGGTCAGGACAGACAAATCCTAGTATAGTTATACTTGAATATTATTCAGATAGAACCACTGGGACTAAAAGGCTTACTCAGAGGGAGAAAGGGATTGAACTTAGTCTCCGGAGGAGAAAAGAACAACCGGGGATGTATGCGAAAGTATACCAAAGCCACATAGGTTACTAGCCTAGGTGCGGTGAGAATCGATTACCTAAATCACCAAAACTCTTACGTATACAATCTTGGAGAAGAAAATTCAACAATATCTTACATGTATAAAATATTTGCCTATAGCTTCAATAACATAACACTCGGAAAACTTATATCATGCCTGAAAGTACTAGGGCCAGACGCCTAGGCTACTAAGCCTAGAGAAGGGAAAGATCGGTTACCTAAATTGCCGAACTGAAAACTATCGGCATCATATAAGAATTCCTAGAGGAGCTAAACAGCTGGATTTATTGAAGCATAATAACTGGGAACGTCGCTCTTGCTAACTAAATGACCCATGCATAGCGAGTGACAGCATCCAGGATGCCTCCGGTAGGCAACGGCTCTTATTTACGTTAATATCACTTTTGATTTAATACAAAATGACAAGAGCTTATATTTATACAAAGTAAATATAATACTCAACTTTCCAGAGGCAGAAGAGGCCAGATAAAACATCATATTGTTGAATAATATCCAAAATTACGAGAGATCACAAGGGAAAACACCGAGTAGTAGAGCTACACGAAAAGGAATAAGATGGCATTGCAGTCTTCATCATATACACACTGGAAACGGAATAGGAGAGATACCTTATGAACGGCTCTCTTTTCATTCTCGTTTTTAAATTCTTATCACTGTACCCCCTCGAAGCGTTAATACTGTTCGGGGTGAAGATAGCTATGTAGCGTGACAAGAATACGTCCTCAGATATCATGCGATATCCCTGTTAGATTTATTTATGGATATTCGCTCCAGGAGTTAGAATTCTGGATACCTTAAGGTTAAATTTTCTTGGAATATCACTGTAGTCAAATATACCCTAGGAAGCTACCCTTTAGGAACTTCCATCAAGACGACATGGCCTGAGCCCCCCCCCCCCAAAAAAAAAAACACACACACACAGACACACACACATATATATATATATATATATATATATATATATATATATATATATATATATATATATATATATATATATATATATATATATATATATATATATATATATTAAGATGGCAGGTCTAAATGAAAAAAGAGGATATTCAATATTTATTGTAAATGTTTATTAAAAATAAGCTGATATAAATACACATATTAGCGAAAAGCCTATAAAATGTTTTCCACTAGTCATTGAGTTCTTATGATAATTTTTTTGATGAAGTAGGAGGATATGTGAACATCCATACCAATTAACGATTTCCAAGGCCGAAAAACACCAAATGTGTAATAGGGGTGAAAAAATAACTAAAATAATTTTGCTAGAAAAAGCAATAGTTTAAAAATGTGCACTGTAAACCACATAATTATTGAGACATTTCTTGCATTTCCCACCATATAATAAAAAAACAGGTAAAAATTAGTAAACATAAGTAATCAAAAAGTTGTCCCCCGAATAAAATCTTCAGAGAGGGCCATTTGACAGGCTACTTCCCCTATAGCTCACTCAGAAATCAATGTAAGACCCTCCAATTATATAAAGTGGCCTAAGAGCATCAAAATAATAATATCACCGAATAGCAACACAATTCACAAGTGTTCACTGAAAATATCATTAGCTTTTATAAATATAACATTGAAATATATATCAAAATGTACACTTGGTACCCACCTGGTGACCAACGAAAGTTTGCAGGGCTGTAATCTGGGGAATATCTAGAGCTTACTATCACGCATCCTACCTTGACCAATACACATCACCAACTGACTCCGCCTACCTCTAACTCTCGGGAAAAGATGAAACAACCCTTGGAATGTCGAAAAATAGGGGCCCCCTCGTGTGCCAGTTCTCCACAATGGGTCCACTATATGCACAAATGGGTTATATATATATATATATATATATATATATATATATATATATATATATATATATATATATATATATATATATATATATATATATATGTATACATACATACATACATATATATATATATATATATATATATATATATATATATATATATATATATATTAGCGCTCTCTCTCTCTCTCTCTCTCTCTCTCTCTCTCTCTCTCTCTCTCTCTCTCTCTCTCTCTCTCTCTCTCTCTCTCTCTCTCAAGCCTTTAATTTTCGTAGTAGTTTTGTATAATTCATTGAATGACCTGAAGAAATTACTGTAATTATATTAACCCCTTTTGCGAACACTTATTTCACCCAAAGTAATTTTAGCTTAAAGGTAACATTTTAGCAAGCTCCAAATAACTAAGAGAAAATTTTACTAGTCATTGGAAATAGACTGGTCTTAATCAATCAAGCAATCAACCGATCAATCTATATATATATATATATATATATATATATATATATATATATATATATATATATATATATATATATTTATGTGTGTGTGTGTTTGTGTATATATATATGTATATATATATATATATACATATATATATATATATATATATATATATATATATATATATATATATATATATATACATATATATATGTATATATATATATATATATATATATATATATATATATATATATATATATATATATATATATGTATATATATAGGAAAGTAAAATCATATCCTAATTTTTATAGATGACATTTTCAAAGGTAGAAATATAGATGCATATGTAGAGAGCTTGATTGGCACTTTTTGGTACATAAATATCCCGAGGCCACAAAAGTATATAGAGGATATGCAGAACAATTAGCAAAGAATAACAGGATTTGTACATTAGGTTCCTGAAAAAAAAGGAATAATATAATACTATGGTATCATTTCATTTTAAGGAAAAGTAAGAATATAAGATCGGATCCTTTTCTAAATGATAAACACGAATTACTTTATATGCTTAATTATTATATTTCACATTGATGAAGGTTTGTTAATCGAATATTTTATTTTTGTTGGATATTCAAAAGAGCTGTAACTTAAAAAAGAAAAATTAAACTATTATTATTGTTATTATTATTATTATTATTATTATAATTATTATTATTATTATTATTATTATCATTATTATTATTATTGGAAAAGCAGAATGCTATAATCCTAGTGACTCTAACAGGGAAGATAGGTCAGTGAGGAAAGGAAACAAGAAAAAATAAAATATTTCAGGAACAGTAACATTAAAATAAATATCTCCTCCATAAAGTATAAAAACTTTAACACAAGAAATGAAAGACAAATAAGATATAATAGTGTGCCCGATTGTACCCTCAAGCAAGAGAACTCTAACCCAAGAGAGTGGAAGACCAGGTACAAAGACTACGGCACTACCAAAAACTAGCGAACAATTACTTCATTTATGAGTGTCCTTCTCCTAGAAGAGCTGTTTACCACAGCTAAAGTCTCTTCTACCCTTACCCAGAGGAAAGCAGCCACTGAACATTATCAATATTTTTTTTTTTTTCAGAATAATACAGCTGTATTCTAAAAGCATACTTTTTAAATAAATAAAAAAAAAGTGGTTCGTGAGAACTACTGAACTAATGTCACATTATTTTGCGGAAAGCATTCTTATAATTATTGGTTGTAACAAAAATTAAGAATTGGGAATCTATGAAATTGGCCAATTTTGCCAGTTGTTCTCGGAAATTCTCAGCTTTATTTTCTAATGTGCACAAAAAAAATGGTTTAAAGAGGGAATTATACGAATATCCCAGAAATAGCTATTAAAAATAAGCCAAAACCATTACTAAAGCGTATCTACCCCCATTACCACGATTTTCTATTGCTCCTCACTCCTTACAAATGACATTTTTTTCGAATATATGGCTATTTCCCTAATCTTTATTCGGAGCTGCATAGGTTTCAGCCTACTTCTCCTTTTTTTATTGTTCTGTTATTTCGAATTAAAATGAAATTTCGCCCATAAAATGTGAATGTGATTTTTGACATTGATTTGTTTTATGCTAAAAGGTTTCCTCTTCCTTTTCTATCTCCTTCACCTGCAAACCAAAACCTTTTCATTGTTTTTACTTCTACCACTAAAGCTGAGTAAGTGAAATATTTCATCCACTAAGGGAACAATTTCATGTTCACTATGCTACCTGCTACTCAAACTTAGTAACTGAAATGTGCAAACATTAAACGTTAGGGTTTGCTATTCCTGGTTTTCACTACCATTCAAATTAAGTGATACGTTTCGGGCTTATTTCATAATTAAACATTTTCATACTTTACATTCCTGGCCATTTAATCCTTGGCCAGAGACTGATCGTCATACGGAGTTTTTTCTCCGGTTTTCAGAAAATGATTTACTTAGTAATTGATATTAGACAGATTCGAAAAAAAAATAAATTCTTTAATACGGCAGCTTAAAGTATTTGTGTCCAATACTCATTTGAGGAAATATATGTTAATGAGCTGTTTTTTTTTTTTCTCTTTTAGGCTGAGTTACAGGTTTTCTATTCTTAAAACTTTCACTTTTAAACTTTGTTTTTCTTTTTTCTTTACATGAGCACATGAAACCTTGAAATATATGATGGAGCTGGAATTCAGTGTGGAATAAAAGGAAAATCTGTATTAATAATAGATCTAGGATTTACTTTTGCTCGTAATCGATATAATAAAAGGAATTTACAATGTCCTGTAATATATTATTGTGTTAGTCAACTTAATCAGATTATTCCATTCAAACTCCTCGAAATTTCCTCTTCCCTTTGAATAATACTGGTAATGATGATTGTTTAGGGTCCGCGCAAGAAAATATTTATTCCATTGTTATATAAACGACTCATTCGTAGAAGTTTTCGTCCAGTATTTGTAATTACAATGGGACATAAACAAGGAGATTAAAATTTATATTTAAAAAAAAGCCAGCTGTAAAAATAATTTTTGACATAGTTTGTGTTTATTTAAACAATATCTTTCATGGTTTTTTTTTTTTTTTTTTTTTTTTTTTTTTTTTTTTTTTTTTTTTTTTTTTTTTTTTTTTTTTTACTCCATTGCTTTTGTTACCCAAGGTAATTTGCTTGCATGCAACATTCCAGATAAAATGCAGCTCTCCCCCAAAACGTGTCACTAACAGTCTTCAATATGATAAAAACATTTACATAGTAATTAGATCATCTGGAGTTATTGTGTTTATGTCAAATTCATTTGCGGATACTTCATAATTAATTAATATTAGTGGCTAATATGTTTGAAATTCAGCTCTCGTAGACTTCTGACTGCTGAAGCAGCGGTTCATCAAAAATCAGATTTAATAAGGATTCGTCTTTTATGTGATTAAATTGAAAACAATTTCCTCTACAGAAAAGGACACCATCTAGGATGTCCTTTTCTGTTGAGGAAATTGTCAGAAGAAAAGGTGAAATTAGAAGAAAAAAAATATGAAAGAAATTATCGTAATTATTCCATTACCAGATACAGGTGACCTATTTCTCGCTATGTAAACTAGGAACAAGAGCTTTTAATCAAAATAGTCGACTAACATTTTGTTTTATTCTATCGGCATAGATCAGATATTCATCAGGGAATAAAGCACTTATCACAAAAAGTTGATGTTAACTCTCCAAATCCTCTTTACACCTCTAATAGTTCTATATATTTGTTGATTTAATGACCCATTATGAAGTTATGGTTATTACAGTAGAAATGATAGAAATGGTGTTTTGTAAATTTTTTATGTAATATTTCCCTCATTATTAATAAATGTTTTAGAAAATAACAAACAAAATTAGTAGTGAAACATTTGATATAACAGAACGGGATTCATAATAATTGAAGTTATTCGAACTTATCAATGATACAGACTTCTGGAAAGAGAAATTTCCTACATAATGCCTTTTATCATACATCACAATATTTTCTTAATATACTAAAACACAAATGGGTATTTACATCATCTATATTTGATTAAAATAATGGTTTGATTCTCGTTGGAGGTCTTTTGTGCTTGATTTCCCAAGAGTAGGAAAAAGCAAGATTATACAGAGAATTAAATTATCACATCACACCATTTCTGAAAACATCATGGATGCAAGTGGCGGTTTTGCGTTTCTTTAATGCATTGTAATATTTAAGTCAATATATATATTCTGGATTACGATTCATAGAAAATCAAATCCAATACTGTATCAAAGGCAGACTTATTCATCTACTGTGAATCAAATAGTTTATGTTAAAACATTCTGTGATATTTTCTTCCGTAAAAAGTACTGATTTTCGTTTACCACAGTATCCGAAAGCTAGGCATCAGTCGGTGAAAAGGAAGTAAATATATCGTAAATTTTTATAGTCGTATTTCAGATGAGACATTCCCTCTATATTTCTAGTTTAAATCTTTAAATAGCATTTCTGAATTCGTCGTAGCTCAATGTATTCAAAATCATGATATATCAATTTAGAAACTATAACGTGAACAAGAGCCTACTAGAGAGTTCCATTTGTTTGTATTTCTACTATGTAAAAATTTTAACATTATTACCTGAAGAACAGTCCGGACATTTTGTGGACCAGAGTTCTTAGTGATACAAATTTATGCTTTGTTATAACCGTAGACAGTTTCTGAATCCCTTCCACCAGTCCTACTAAATCTGTGTCAGCATGCAGTGGAATGAATAACATGGGGATAGAGCCAAGAAACTCATAGCTAAGGCCTGCTTAGAAACCAGTAAAAAAGAAAAAAAAAAACGTGTGAATGCTGTCTATGGGGCAGATGTAGATCAAGAGGAAAAAATCAACGTGAATTAAAGATTCAGGCCTAGAAAGAAAGTCTATTGACATAGTCTGATTAGTTTCAGAAAAGGGTGATAAAATGTTCATAGAAAAATAAATAGCAAGTACAAATTATCTGAATTATTTTTGTGGTTTGAAGACTACCGCTGTGTGGTAGGCTACATATTGAAATTTTCTAGGTGGAGCATATTTGGGTAGAAAATATAGCCAAGAGTTATAAAAATTGAGATACGTGATTACAAGAAGAGTGTTATTTGGAAAAGGTGAAAAATTACTATCTTAAAAAATATTTCTCTAATTGAATGACGCTATAGAACTCATAATCTGAACAAGCATATAGTTGGTGTGCTGCTATTTAAAAAAAAAATCCCTATTGAGACAAAGATAAAACAGATATTGTTGTGAGATAATTTAATTTTAGATAGTTTTGGAAGATTGGGGAAGGTTTAGGCTAAGCGTTCTTCCACCTAAGGTCTCCAGATCTCCAATTCGGGAAATAAAACCATTTATTGGGATCGATGTCAGGAAAATATAGTATTGCACTGTGATAAGTGGAAGGTATTCTGGTGAAAATAGAATGTTATCATAGTTTCACTGTTGCCAGATATCCATGCAATGATAAAAATATATGGAGATTATATAAGATCATATATATAAGATCACACAGAGAGGTGTTTGAGATGAGGCCATTACAAGTTCTAAAAGACTCTTATTCTTGTTTTGCCACACCAAATGATGGATTTAAATTTCACCTAATCTTCTTCCTAGACATGGTATTATGCCTATTTAATTTAACAAGAAAAATTTGGTGAATTACGTTTACCAATGACCGAAGTATATGCATTACAATCACTCCTAATGAAACTAATCATTTCGAAGATACTAAACGTTTACCCATTTAGTCTCTTAAAGGAAGAATTCAAGCCATAAAAAACTGTGATAAAATAATCGATCAAATGTAAGATACCCAAAGTTCCAATGGAAAATTATAGAAAGGGCATTAAACCTATCATTGTTATTATCTACTTATAATTCTTTCGCTGAGGATATCAAGAATCAAATATTTTAGGAATTCCAAATTCAAAATGCACTCTAGACTATCAACGCTTCTAACAATACCATTACAATACAAATAAGATTATAATTCACTACTGAGCTTGTCAATAAAAAATAAATATGAGTAGTATGTCGATAATAAAGTCTCCTATTTCACCTTACTGTCTCTACAACATGCGTAAGGAGTAAATGTTTTATCAACTTATGTTGAATTCTACAAATTATATTTCTTGGCCAGTTTTTTACAATTTCGAAATTTCGCCAAAATATCATGAAGATGTAGCTTCCTTCATGACCGGACCCTCCAGAAGTACACGGTCATACAAACTGAGATTATTGGTTTACTTGGGCAGCGGTTAAAATAACAGTGATAGATTAAACTTCTGAAATGTCAAATATATATGAGCTATTTTATTTTTTACAAAATCTACAGATATGTTTGATAATAAATAACATCAAAACAGAACAGCCTACAACACTCCCACCCCCACCCCCGCGCCCCGTGGAAAAAAAAAAATCCTGACACCAGTAAAAAAACAAAATTTCTTCCTCCATGTTATCAACGTTCCATATTTGCCGTTAAAATAACTGAATTCATTATTTTTTTCCCTGGAATTTATGTTAAATGACTCCTATAGAGAAGCTTTAGTGTTATAGTCGCTGAAATTAAAATGGTAATACGGGTAATGAAACAAGAATAGTTGTGAATGTACCGTCATGAAGTCAACTTTTTGTGGTTGCAAATGTAAAATACAATATTTTGACATGCCGTACACACTGCTATTATTACATTCATGAATAAATGCAGATGGTCAAATAATAGATAGTACTTTACTTTTATTAGGGAGGTCCTGTGACCATTATAGAATAGTTCTAAGGTTATTGGCTACTTCTTATGAAACTATCTAGAATGGAATTTGTTCATAATTAGTCCTAATTTCCTCAAATAAAAGTGTTTGATAAGTTTACCTATTTTAAAATGGTCAGAATACATGAAACACTAATCCTTTCACTACATTCCCGCTTCCTTTCTTCCATCTTGCTGCTGATTATCTTTTAAAAATTACGTCATAGTGCTACTGCAAGGTTTCCCCATTGTTGCAACAAAACATGATGAGGTATATTGGCTTTGAATAGCCTCACAGGCTCTAGCGCCAGGTCATGTGTCCTAAATCCATAAATCAAATTCAAGCTTCGGAAGGGTCAAAAACTTTATGTTTTTATTAATTCATTTCTTTTATGATAATAAAAGCTGGTAAGAAGGTCCCCAACTTACAAACATTCGGAAATACCAACACAAATTCAACAGGAAATAAAAAAGAATAAGATGAAGAAATATTGTAATAAAACAATATTAAATGATTTAATAGGGTAACCAAAACGACATTTTTAATAACCGTATATTTATTCCATATGAAACCCAACTATTTTCTTTACTTTTGTAGCTGGAAATAATATTCATGTGATTCAGATTGAGCTTAACCTCTGCCCAAAATTTAACCAAATTCGACTTACAGGCTGATTCTTTAAACCAATTAAGTTTCTAATGTGAGGACATTCCGTATTGGGTAAGTCCATTGATTTTGGAATGTGACAGCCACTATCACCAATTTACTGATATCTGTCAATAATCTAAACTCCTTGAAATCAGTAGTATATAAAACTACATTGTGTAACATGTAAAGTTTTTAATACAATAATTGGATCAACATGTTTAACATAATGCATAAATCATATTCCTTCTTCTTCTCGGCAAATAATTAACAAAAGCAGCTTTTCAGAAAATATAAACACTTACCAACGAGTTTTTACGGAAGATGGATCTGATATTGCCTGTGTCTTCCCAACGTTGGAATGGATCATAGCCAGCCTCCTTCTAGATCTATTAATTTACTGACTATTTTTTTTTATTTTCTTTGTAGGATTAAAAGCTAAAGTATATACATGCTTTCATAGAAAATATAATATACCTTATCAATAGGCTCTCTAGTTTTTTGTTTCAATTATTGATTGAATTATTAATTTCTGGGAAGTTCCTGTTGTCTTATTATGCCACATTTGAGAAGTAATACTGCTCTAAAAACGGAATTCCTTAAATCCAGTTATTTCGGTCTTAAAATAAAGTCAGTCTCTTCATTTTATTCTCATTTCCAAAATATTTGCAATTTGTTATTGACTGAAAAGAGCATCATTTAACTCATTCTTTATCATTACTGTTCTCAACTTCTCTCGTATCGTAAATATCATAAAAAGTGTAACCCTTTTCCTTGATATTTTCTGAATATTTTTTTTTCTCAATATCCAACATATTTTTCTGGAATTTATAATGTAACACAAATATATTAGGGAATTTATGTCTTAAGTTTACGCCCACTAGATAATCTAAGCCATAAACTTGAGGACGAATACCCGTGATTTAAAGATACATTTTTCTCAAGATTTTTTTCTATTAGAAACGTGTATCGGCCTCTTGTTTTACCTTATCTCTCTGCTGGATTTCATCACGTTACGTAAAACATAATGTATTTTCAAAAATCCCATTTAGTTCAACTTTTAATAAAGAATATTTGAACATTTGCCATTTGAGTAGTTTCGATTTAGGCCAGAAGTTCTAACCTCTCTACATGACAGCAAATCATTAACGTTCTAAATTTTGATGAGAGACAAAATTAGAACCATCCAAAACACCAATGAGAGGTCACGCTTTTATTATTAATATTTTAGCCGTAGAGATTTAGCTAATTATTACTCTATAAGTACCGTTGTTACGAATATTACATATCTAGTGGTATTCTATTTTTTCATGGTGATAAATATATAATCACCGTAAAAGAATAATCTACTTTAGTTCGATTTTGAATTGATATTTTATGTTGTCTCCTATTTGCAATCCTAGCATTATCAATATTTCCTTATAATAATAATAATAATAATAATAATAATAATAATAATAATAATAATAATAATAATAATAATAA